>NW_027257088.1:0-46344 GCF_029215685.1 Pituophis catenifer annectens | reverse complement strand
ATATTTCTTGAATCAAACACAATTGGTCTCTCTTTTGAGCACCTACCCCCAGCAGGCAAGGGCACCCAGAGGGATGCTCAAGAGAGTTAAAAATGGCTGTGCAATCCAAGTCCTATATCCTTTCTGGAATAAGAGAAGACTTGGGTCTTCATATGGAAAGCAGAAAAGGGGAAGTAGGATGGGTGACTATATAAATTTGCTAATAAAATAAAACTAAATAAATCTTATTGTGGGCAGAAGAAGTCCACTCAAATAACATTGGATGTAATCTTAGCCTCATAAATATGTATTCCAAATCATCTTATTGCTCTGTTCTGAAGTGGTATAGGGTTTCCTGCTAGGCAGGGGGTTGGACTAGAAGACCTCCAAGGTCCCTTCCAACTCTGTTATTCTATTCTATTCTTCAAAGAAGTATTTTCTAGACTAGGCTTAACAATATTCCTGAATTCCTCTAACACAGGAGCCTTTTTTTTTAGGATCTTTTTTAGGACCAATAAGCAGAGTTAATGGATTGTAGCCTGTGTTTGTTGAGCAATTCTTGCTTATTATTTTTTAATTCCTGGATTCAGCAAAGTCCTAACGAGGAGAAAAGTTTCAGAAATTTTTTATAATGAATAAGAGGTATCAATTTAAAAGGAAATAAAAATGCAAAAAAAAATCAAATAATCACCTCCTCAGTTGGTTAGAATTCCTTACCTTATACTTACAACGATGTATCTCAAAGTAGCTTTTGATGAGGTCCTTCATCTCCCACTCTCATCCACCTCCACTCTCCTCTATGCTAGTCCTGATCTAAAATTTATAGTAATCCATTACCACTGGGATGAAATATTCAGTCAATACAAAAAGGGAGAAAATAAGCCAGAAGAAATGTAAGTTAGAGAACTGAGTCATGACTAATGACTAGTTTACACAAAGCAAGGAATGGCAGCGTCTTGCATTCCCAGTGCAAACTCTACTCCTTCAAGGGATGCAGGAAGTCTAGTGTTCAATATTATAGAGAAATAATTTAACCTTCCGTCTCCTCCCCTCTTCTCCCTTCCCAAGTATATACAAAGGCTTTACTAATCCAGAGAGAGGAACAAAAGACTGCTTGTAGCTGCTTTCCACACCATTAAATTACACTGTGGATCAATAGCAAACAAATGACTTTGGTGGCCAGTGGTTAGCTGATGAGATTTTTCTTTTATTACCGTTCCAATTCATGTGTCTCAGAGCAAGGAGAAGTGAAAATGATTTAATTTCACTCCTGGACAATCATTACTTAAATACACACAAACCCTGTTTACCAAATGCACTCTGGACAAAGTGCAAGCTAAACAGAGGACAACTTCCTGTTTTCCTTGTCTTTCTGACAAAGTGCGATTTACGACGCTTGTGCCAAACCCCTAAAAGGAAGCATAATTCAAAGGTTTTGAATTTCAATGGAAGTTAAGAACCTACTACAGAATTAGCTTGGGGGGAGGGAGAAGGGTTGCCATAAGAGATGGTAGCCATTCTTTTTAAAATTATACAATTTCCTAAATAAGTTAGGGGAAAGTACAAATTCTGCACTAGGTAATGGCAAGAACCAGCCAAACAAATCAGTTCCAAGTCATTATTCCTAACATAGATAGAAAATTCTTCTTCAGTTGCATTCAGCTCCTAGTGACTTAATGGAAACTTCCAATTAGATTTTCTGGTATGTGGCTTGCCACTGGAGTCTTCAAAGATTTTTTCACTTCCCAGTCTAGCTGATAGACATTGAATTTCCTAATGGTCTCTCAGGCAAGTACTAGCCAGAACTAAGTCTCCTTTAGTCTCTGAGCTCAGATAAGATCAGCCAGATATTACCACTTTGATGAAACTGTTCCCAGAATACTAAAAACTCTCTGAAACAATCTGTGAATTTGTTACTGAGAGATACTTTTATTTATTTATTTTTATTTTATTTATTTGATTTGTATACCGCCCTACTCCCGAAGGACTCAGGGTGGTGAACAGCCAACAATAAAATACATAAATACACAAAATTTAAAAACCCGATAAAATCAAATTAAACTTTTTGGCCCAGACAAATTAAAATACCCCAATAATTTAAAAACAGATTAAAATTTACATATTTAAAAAGGGAAGAGATCAGGCCAAGCCCGCTTGATGGAATAAAAAGGTCTTCACAGCACGGCGGAAGGAGCGCAGATCCGGGATCCTCCGTATCTCCGGGGGGGAGCTCATTCCAGATGGTAGGTGCCCCCACAGAGAAGGCTCTCCCCCTAGGGGCTGCCAGTCGACACTGTTTGGCTGACGGCACCCGGAGGAGTCCCTCTCTATGAGAGCGTACTGGCCGGTGGGAGGCTATTGGTGGTAGTAGGCGGTCCCGTAAATAACCAGGCCCTAAGCCATGGAGCGCTTTAAAGGTGGTAACCAAAACCTTGAAGCGCACCCGGAAGACCACCGGGAGCCAGTGCAGCTCGCGCAGGAGAGGTGTTACATGGGAGTGCCATGTCGCTCCCATTACCACCCGCGCGGCCGCACTCTGCGCCAGTTGGAGCCTCCGGGTGCTCCTCAAGGGGAGCCCCATGTATAGAGCATTACAATAGTCCAGGCGGGAGGTGACGAGGGCATGAGTGACCGTGTGTAACGAGTCCCGATCCAGAAAGGGACGCAACTGGCGAATCAGGCGGACCTGATAAAAAATCCTCCCGGTCACGGCCATCAAGTGCTCTTCTAAAGACAGCCGTGAATCCAGGAGGACGCCCAAGTTGCAAGCCCTCTCCGTGGGGGCCAATGATTCGCCCCCAATAGTCAGTGATGGCGTCAACTGGCTATATCGGGACGTCGGAAACCACAGCCACTCGGTCTTGGATGGGTTGAGCCTGAGCCTGTTCCTCCCCATCCAGATCCGTACGGCCTCCAGGCACCGGGACATCACTTCAAGGGCATCGTTGGGGTGATCCGGGGTGGAGATGTACAGCTGGGTGTCATCAGCGTACTGATGGTACTCCACCCCGAAACCACGGATGATCTCGCCCAGCGGCTTCACATAAATGTTGAACAGGAGAGGTGAGAGGACCGACCCTTGCGGCACCCCACATATGAGGGGCCTCGGGGTCGACCTCTGTCCCCCTGTCAACACAGACTGCGACTTGTACACTGCGACTGTACACTACACTGTACACTGCGACTTGTACACTACTTGTACACTGTACTTGGAAAGATGTATAGGACTGAAGCAGGATTGGTCCAGGAGGCAATAGCAATAGCACTTAGACTTATATACCACTTTACAATGCTTTACAGAGTCAGCATATTGCCCCCAACAATCTAGGTCCTCATTTTACCCACCGCAGAAGGATGGAAGGCTGAGTCAACCTTCAGCCTGGTGAGATTCGATCTACCAAATTGCAGGCAGCCAGCAGTCAGCAGAAATAGCCTGCAGTACTGCACTCTAACCACTGCGCCACCATGGCAAGGCAGAATAGAAGGGGTACCCAAGCTTTCTCCTATCAAAACATCATGTAAGTCCTATTCCAGAAGATAGATATATTAATATTCTACCATTCCAAAGATTATATTCAGAAGTTGAGTCAATTAAATCCTTTACAGCATAAATTTACCCTGATAATTTTTATTCGATTCTTATTTTTAAAAATTAACAAGATCAGCCTGGTGAATTCAGTCTAATTTTTTTTACTGGAAGAGCAGACAAAGTGATTAAGTTACAAAATCTTGCTGTTGAGTAAGGAGGATTCATGGGAACCAGGACGAAACTATTCAGCAGAACTTAAGTCATGACTATTTTTATTTGATTTTATTTATTTTTTATTGTCTGCATTTCTGGTTGTCATCTGGTCTAAGACCAAACTAAAGTAGATTAGATCTGATTGACTAGACCAAATCCTGAATGTTCAAAACACTGAACTTGCTACAACCAAACCTATAGTGCATTTAGACCAGGGGTGGGGTATCAAACTCAAGTTCATTGAAGGCCACATCAGAGTGTTGTTTGGCCTTGGGGGGCTGGGGTAGGGGTGGCCATGATAGGTGTGGCCATCTCGACATCACTCGTGTCAAGGGCACCTGTGGTGGCCAAGTGCTAAGGCAGGGCTTCCCTCAGACCCTCCCTCACTCTCATTATAATCTCCTTCCTTCCTTCCTTCCTTCCTTCCTTCCTTCCTTCCTTCCTTCCTTTTTTCTTTTTCCTTCCCTCTTCATTCGCCTTTCTTCTTCCTTCCCCTCTTTCCTTATTTTTCCTTCCTTGCTCTCTTCGCATCGGCCCTTCTTTTTCTTTTTCTTTCCCTTTCTTCTTTCCTGTCCCTTCTTGCATGCTCAAATGCAAAAGGGGAAACATTTCTCCATTTGTTTTGTTTTTAGTTTGTTTTGCTACCCCTCTGCCAGCAAAAACAGAGCTCGAGAGGGCCATGTGCAGCCCTTCTGGGCCCCATTTTCAGCTGGGACGGCCTCCTGCAACCCTCTGCCAGTGAAATGAGCTCTGTTTTCACTGGCAGAGGGCTGCAGGAGGCCGTCCCGGCCAAAAATGGGGCCCAGGAGAGCCGCACATGGCCCTCCCAAGCTCCATTTTTGCTGGCAGAGGCACTGTGGGCCGGGCCTTTGCTATTTCCAGGGTGGCCTGCGGGCCAGATCTAAGCTCCCTCTGGGCCAGATCTGGCCCGTGGGCCTTGAGTTTGACACCTCTGCTTTTGACCATTAAAAGTCAACGTAAGGGAGGGGGGATTTCCTTTAGTTTGATCTGGGGAGTTTTCAGGAGCCTGCTGAGATGCAGAAACAGTTTTTCTACCAAACAGAAATGGAAAAATAGTAGAGGTATGCACACAAGTCTTTTCTACTCTGCACCCAGAAAGAAAAAAAAGTCTGTTTCCCAATGACTGCAGAACTGTCTGAGTTGTAAACAGTGTGTGATGAGAGACCGATGCAGCTGGATCCTCAGAAGCAGATGCTTTGCTGCATTGCACCATCTGCTTAAAAAGAAAAAGAAGGGGATATGTTTGCCTTTCCCTCCCATTGGGTATGACTAACCTGGGCTGCAAACCCAGGCGATCTCCCATCCAGGATGATAAAGCAGGGGAATGAAAGAAGGAGGAGTAGCAGCTTCAGCAGCACCCAATCCTGAGGAAGACACAAGGAGGAGCAGATAGGAAGTATTCTAGGGACTGTGGTTGCCCCAACAGTGTTATCAAACTCAGTAAAATATAAAACATGCCTATAAAATAAGTTCAAAGCAACTTGGTAAATTCTATCCAGACTGGGAGAATTGATACTGATTTTTTTTTTTAAAGACAATTAGCCCTTGGATTCCCAAACCTACTTTCATAGCAATGCATGCTACAAAAGTGGTATTGTATGGATCAAGGTCAGCATGATTCCCCAGCACAGCTCCCTGGGGGCACAAGTGACAGGTGCCCCACTACTAGCTTTTTGCCAATCACCTCTTGAGTCTCCCAGATCACTTCCGTTGTGTTCTAGGCATTCGTTTTGGCCTATAAATAACTCATAGCTTGTACAGACAAATGGACCAGAAACATCTGTTGTCTCGACTTTATGCTTTTGTGTCTTATGGTTACATAGAGAAGATTATTGCCCACCATAGAATCTTCTGCAAAATGTAATGCTTCACCTTCTTCCTCCTTGCCCACCTCTATGCCTCCTTGTTTTTCTTTCCTCACCCCCTCCCCCTTTGGTAACTGTATAATTTGTGTTTGCTAACATCTGCTTCAGAGAGGTTCGTTCTCCAATTCTCCTCTAAGTAATCTTTTTTTTTTGCACATGTGCCAAGATGTGTTGAGCAAATCACTTTGTCACCAGAAATGCACACAGTCCTTTGATGAAATACATTTAATTGACAGAGTGGTTTAAGGCGCATGAATTTCAGTTGAGTAAATGATATTAGGTGGATTAGACTGAGAATTTCATCAGAACTTGCTGCACTAGGAAATGAGCTTCATTGATCATGTTTGTCAAAGCTACAGGAAGCCATTTTATCCAGCAGACATGCTTATTTAATAAACAAGGCTTCAGAGTCCCCCAGCCTTTCCAAGGCACCATGTTCCAACCCAGGTAAAAACCTCTTAAAAACTGATATTGACAGATAAGAAAAAGTTATTTGTGCATTGCAGTTACTAGCTTTAAAGAGACAAAGCCGGCCAAAATTGTACTGATAGTATGATCCTAAGTACAAATGAACACTTGGGGGTGGTGGGGGTGCACTCTTATTGCAAACAATTGGCTTGTCTGATATACTAGATTTTTAATAAAAGGGATGTGTAAAACTTAGAAGTGTATGTGCGAGTGCTTCCTGTGGTCTCTATCATATCTTATTACTATTACCTCTATTTTATTACATGACAATTTATGCTACAAATTACTATTACTATTAGGATTGCCTGTATACTATGCTCTGTACTATTACTATTATACATCAATATTTTCTTACAGAGCCTGTTCTGCCTCTCTCTGTCTCTGTCTCTGTCTCTGTCTCTGTCTCTGTCTGTCTATCTGTCTGTCTCTCTCTCTGTGTGTGTGTGTGTGTGTGTGTGTGTGTGTGTCTGTCTGTCTGTCTCTCTCTCTCTGTCTCTCTCTATCTATCTATCTATCTATCTATCTATCTATCTATCTATCTATCTATCTCATTTCTTTCAGATTTCTTCTACTCTTCTTGAACTTTTCCATATTGTGCTTCCCCTTCCTAGGACTTGATACTACATTTTTCTCTGGACCATCCACTTCCTCTGAAAGAAAACTACCTTCTTTCTTTTAGCTGCTCCACTTCTCCATTCACTGATATTTTTGGATAGGACTCCAAAAAATACCCCTCTCCTCCCTTCGATTCCTATCTTCTCCCACACCTGTGTCAAGATTGCTGCTTTATTGGCAACTTTGCCGTGGTGACACGGGGGAAAGGCTTGAATGGGAGAGAAAGTAAGGAGCACAGATGCCTGTACTTTTCTCAACCAGCCTGCTGTTCCACAGGATGGATACTATATACTTTAGATTTATTTAGATAAATCTAAATATGTAGGCAGTGCATTGTTGAATCTATTGATATATTTCTTATTAGTTTTAAAAGGGGTTCCCATTTAAGACACAAATACATTTCCTATAAATATATATTTTTAACTTAAACACCAAGTCAGCCAAAGGTACACAATGGATTACTTCCTGCTTCCCATAGATTTATATCAAGCAAGGCAATATTGCCATTTCCACCCTTTAGTTAGGTGAAAAGCAAAGTGCATTAAGAGAATAGGGAAACCAATGCTCATTTGATCTACCATATTAGTTTGAAAACTTGGAAGTTATATTTCAACCACCACTGGACACCACAGAGATGAATACAAGGCAGGGGTGGGTTCTACTTACCTTTACTACCGGTTTGCAGTGGGGCTGCATGTGCGCACGAGCGAAGCGAGCACGCATGTGCACTCTTCTGCGCATGCACAGAAGCGTTTTGATGACGTCAGGGTCGGTGGGTGGAGCCTTCTGCCGGTTTTACTACCGGTTATATAGAACCGGTGCAAACCGGGGGCAACCCACCACTGGTACAAGGATATTATAGCATAATTTGGTAGCAATAGCAATAGCACTTAGATTTATATACTAAGCAGTTTGCAGAGTCAGCATATTGTCCCCAACAATCTGAGTCCTCATTTTACTGACCTCGGAAGGATGGAAGGCTGAGTCAACCTTGAGCCAGTAAGAATTGAACTGCTGGCAACCAGCAGTCAGCAGAATTTGCCTGCAATACTGCATTCTAACCACTGCGCCATCACAGCTCTTAGTTAGGTAATTGTCCAAAAAGATTTAGTGCAGGAGTTAAATCCAGCTGATTTGCCCAGGAGACTCCTTGAACATCATCAATGCACCTTCCTTGTGTGGCATTGTGGTTGAAGAAAACCTTTAGAGAGAAGTTGTCCACCAAAAGTATTGATGGAATAATATTTTTTGACAATGATGGAGAAATGCAACCAAACCAAATGAGGATTAGCCATTTAAATAACAATAAGAAGAATGATGCAAGAGGTAATTATGGCGAATTTACATTTTAAAAGTTCAATGTTCCTAGAAGAAATAAATTAGTTGAACAGAGCAGAAATCCAAGTATGACTCCATAAAAAAAGCAGGAGCTTTCAAGAAAGAGAAAATTTCAAGAAACTTTCAAAAAAGGGTTGTCAACAGTGATAGACAAATTCTTTTTGTACTTTTGCTTCAAGTGAATTCCAAAACGTGAGGTACTACTCCTTAGATGAGCTTGGCAAAATGCAGCAGCCAAGCTAGCCATCAGTTATGATCTGTCAGTCTACCTGTCAAAGTAGACATTTTATCCTATAGCAACATAAGATTCTCATAAAGATTTTCATGCTTGTAAGCCATCTAGTTTAAGTGGCAATCTAACCTAAGCCCCAGAATTAATGCAAGAAATTTAGTAGAAGATGAAAGCATCATGAATAGAGGGTTATTCAGCTTCTGCTTGACGATTTATGATAAGAGTGAAGTCATTTCCGTCTTGACTGATGGTTTACCTATTACCTGAATCTTTCTAAAAAGTCTGCTTTGACTCTGGAGGCAGCCAAGTATAATCCATGTCTCTGGAGGAAAAATACTGCACTGTACTGCAAAATTAGTTGGCCTATTTATGTTTAAATATTCTGAAAGAGTAGATCTTTTAACCTAACTTCTTATTCATTCTTGGCCCAAATCATGGGTATATATATATATCATCTAATCTTTTACAGCAGTTTTTTTTTTAAAAAAAAAATCAGTATATATAGTCCTTATGCTTGAATTGCTGAATTGAAGGAATATGATACAAAACTTGTTGATTCATAATTATGGAAAAAGAAAAGCACTCAGTGATAAATTATTGTGGTTTTGCTGTATAATAAACTTATGCCATTGCTGTGAGTTGCATTTTAAAAGTATAAAATGATTATTAATGGCCCAGAGAGATTGTCAGTTTTTTTTTAAGTGTTTGGAATACAAAATTACTCTAGTTAACTATCTAAAAAGTACACTGGTGTCTTTGAAGGAATAACAAAAGAAATTTGGAAATGAGAAATTTATGTTTTAAAAAATCTGAAAGTTAAAACACTCTCAATTTTTTTATTAATCTCAGATCCCTAATGACAGCTACATATCTGAAATAACATATGAAACAGATCCAATTCCCTTCCCTATTTAAAAAGAAATGCATGTAGGAGAGGTGAAGGGGAATACAATACTTCTAAATCCAAAAGTGATGAGAACTTTTTTGTCCTTCTGAAACAAATTCACACATTATCAGCTGTCTATCATGGAGGAATGAGGACAGAATAGGGAGTTGTATCTTCTGTATTGTGTATATTTACTGTATTTATTTAAAACATTTATATAGCCACCCCATCCTTCAACCTAACTCTGGGCAGCTCCCAATCAAAGACTAAAAAACACATAATATCACATCATAATGATAAAACCATATCAATAAAAATAGCAAAAATAGCAAAAATAATGCCCAATCAAACTTTTAAAGTGTGATTATCTAGTCTTTGCCCAGTGCTTGGGGGAAAAAATAGACCTCCAATGCCTTATGGAAGGTAGAGGCTTGCTGGAGCAGAGTTTTCCATAAGGCAGGGATTGCCAGGGGAAAAGCATGCTTCCTAGCTCCCATCAGATGGAAATATTTAGCAGAAGGGACGAGGAGCATGCCCCGCCCTATTTGACTTGGTGGGACAGGTAAATGTCTTTAGGAGAAAATGGTCCTGCAGATATCCTGGCTTTGTGCCATATAAGGCTTTAAGGGTAATGACCAACACCTTGAATTGCACTTAGAAAGAATCTGGAAGCCAATGCGGTTTTTTGTTTTTTTTTAATTTGATTTATATGCCGCCCTTCTCCGGAGACTCAGGGCGGCTTACAATGTGCTAAGCAATATTGTGGTTTGCACAAGAGAGCGGGTTATATGAGCAAACCTAGGGGCACCCATCACTGTGCATGCATGTTGCATTCTGGATCAGTTGGAAGTTTCCACTGTATGACACCTGATCTCTACTGCTACAGAGTTGGCCGAATTTTAGTGAACTAGAAGAGACAAACAGAAATTGTTCACAATGAACAATTTTAAGAAATTGCTCTATATAAGGATTTTGTAGGAATCAAGCCCCTATCATTTGTAAACATAAAGAAAGAGAAAAAAGGTATATATTTATAGTTTAGCATGATGCATAGAGATTTTTTTATTTATTTAGAAAATTTATATTGCCGCCTACTCACACATGGTGACTCAAGGCGGCTTACAAAGACATAAAAACACAATATAAAAGAAATGAAAAGAAAAATAATAAAATAATAATCCATCACCCCCACCTCACCCCAGCGACAACACACATTCATATTAGCCTTTTCATGGGCTCCATCGCACTCTGGGTTCCCTAGGCCCACAACCATGTCTTCAGAGCTTTCTGAATGAGTGTTTGAGTAGGAGCCAGTCTAAGATCCGGGGTGGGGGGGGGAATGATGTTCCAGAGAGAAGGAACCACCACAGAGCATGCTCTTTTTCTGGGTCCCTTAGGGGACAGGACTTGCAAGAAAATGGGAGAACTGCAATTGAACAAAACCTGACTTAACACCAGGTTTGCACCCACAGTCACTGGCTTTCAAATGGCAGGTGCAACCAGGTTAGTAAAGTTCCACCCAATTTTAATGTGCATCACACACCTGGCACACACATAATGGAGTACAGTTTTGCTCAGCTAGTCAAGCTTGCCAGTTTGAAGCCAAGTGACCATCATTGTGGATTTAACTCAATGGATAAATCTGAAAGAAAGTTCAAAGACATCAGAGTAGAAGGAAAGGAGCAAACTCTTCAGAGAGAAGAAAAACTGAGAGGGAAAGCAAGAGTATCAAAAGGTAAGTAGTCCTGAATTAAGGATGATTTTACTCTGGCTTAAAATAAGAAGCAAATCATAGCTTTAGGCTTTTATTCAGATTTAATTGCATAGAATACATGCAGCCCACTAGATTCATTTTAAAATCCTTCACCATGTTCTTGTAAATTATATGTAGATTATTTTAATTACATTCCACAAAATTCTCTCTGCAGGTCACCCCTGAGACATCAAGTGTGGCCTAAATGTGTAATGGATTTTACCATATGATGTTGCTGCCCAGAACTTAACACCATATAACAATTATGTACATTGTTCATTATGTGTAAACTGCAGCCATAAAGTGCCAAGCTGATTGAGTTTTCATCATCAAAACCAATGTGAAGGGTAAACTTTCATAAGGTTTAATGAAGCCAATTAATTTTCATCTGCTCTTTTTTTTTTTTTTTTCTTATTTTATGGAAGACGTATTCTAAGTCTCTAAAATACTCCATATAAGCCTGTTGGAAATTATTCTCTCTCCCCCCTCTCTCTCTCTCCCTCCCTCCCTCTCTCCCTCCCTCCCCCACTCCTTTGTGTGTGTGTGTGTGTGTGTGTGTGTGTGTGTGTGTGTGTGTGTGTGTGTATTCTAAAGCCATAACCACAGTCTCTTAATTGTCCCAAATATTAGATGCTTACCAATTTAAGGTGAAAAGTTTTTATTGGAGACAAGAATATATTGTGAAGACTTGGATGTTATGAGAACAGAAATCACATTACCAGCCCAGGCAGTCATGTCCTAATAAAGGTAGGTTAGAGATGCTATGCAGATGCTTATCAAAATGAGAGGCCCCCACTGGCCCTTAAAAAAGCATGTTAGTTGTCAGGTTTATTCCCAGGGAAAGCATCAAGTAACAAACAGGAGGGAAATTATTGGATGCTTAGGGACCTTCCAAATAGAACAGCTTCCCCATCATAATTTTACCTGTATCTGTCAAATACACTGCTAGGTGTTCTCTAGTGCTTGAAAGGAAAACATTTAATCGTGTGCAATATGGAAGCAGACAGAAAAGTTGGAATGCTTCAGAATCCATATTAATCAGTCCATGGCTTGGGAACCATATAGGGATATAAGGACCTGATGGATTGGCATGCAGATTTGGTAGGAGTTCATATAGTGACAACGGATGACAATTGAAAGCAAAGCTGAGGAGCAACAGATGCAACCTGGAAGGGCAGCAAGATAATCAGGTATCATGCCTTTGGGTCTCTATTTAACCAAACTTTGCAGCTAGGAGGCCCAGTTGGAGGGGGGAACCGGGCCATGGGAGTGGTGGGCCAGAATGGACACACATGAGTGAATGCAGCTCAAGTCACACGAGCTGTATGCCGGCATACAGACAGTTCGACTGCAAGTGGAGCCGCACACGCATGCACATCAGCCTGCCGCTCGGACGGGTTGAACTGCATCAGGGGTGGGTTCTTCTTATCTTTACTACCGGTTTGCAGCAGGGCTGCACACATGCTCTTCTGTGCATGCAGAAGGGTTGGTGGGCGGAGCCTCCTGCCAGTTTTACTACCGGTTCTATAGAACCGTTGTGAACCAGGGGTAACCCACCACTGAACTGCATGCACATGTGCACTAGCCCACCACTCATGTGGCCTGGTTGCAGATAGGCCACGGCCCTGTAGTGGGCTGCATCCTGGGGGTTGGGGACACCTGATTTAAAAAAACATGGCATCAGTATTCCACCAGACTGATACCAATATTGCAACATTGTTTGAGAAGATGAAGAAGCTGATTGATTTAATTAACTCTCATCAGCGTCTTTAGAGATTATTTAGTAACAAGGAGGGGGAAATCTTCCCAAATCTTGGTGTGTTAATTACTTGCTGATTTGCATTCAGAGACCAGGTATGTTACCTCCATGTAAATTAGCAAGAGTGTTGTTTAAAAACATTGATCTCCAGGATCATTTTCAGAGAGTTCATAGTCCCCAGGAACTTCAAAAAATAAATTCACAGCCCCTATATTTCCTAAATTACAACATGAGGACTTGCAACCCTTCACACCAGCCCTAAACAGAATATTTAAAAAATGACGTTGAATCATTCATTGGGGCATGATAGAAAATTACAAAAGGTCATTGGTGCAGCATTTTCAATGTCATTTCATAGCATCTGATTACCAGTCAACAAAATTAAACTTAGAGATCCACAGCATGAGGGTATTCTAAAATGAATCTATATAGCTATCTGGAATTTAATATACTGCTCTGCAGTGAACAATGTGATAATATAGAGACCCAAGATCAAATGACTTTGAACACTATAAGCACAGGAACAAATCAACATTAGGCCTCACTAAATGAGATTGGGTATGTATGAGATTGAAATACATTAAACTGACAGTACAACTAGGTTGACTGAGCTCTGCATGATAGAGTTCTAAATTGGGGAAAGTCCAAAGAAAATTCTAGGAAAGCCAGTGAAAGGAGATCTTGCTGCCATCCCATCCTTACTCCAAGAGATCAAAGGCAGTCTCTTTGATGGAGAAACAATGTCTCCCCCCCACACCATCTAGGGGAGAGGGCCATTGGTGGAGGCTGTACTCAGGAGGATGCTAGATAAAATCGATAATAACGATGGAAGAACATGAACCAATCAATTTACTGAGAAACAAAATTGCTATTATTTCTGAAAAAAAAATCAAGAATACCTACTAGAATGAATAAAATTATACTATAACTTTTTTGGGGGGGTTATAAGTGCACACATGCATAAATGAAATATGTATGTATACTTGTTTGGAAAATTTGTTTTCTAATTAAAACCAATAAGACAAACTCTGACATCTCGGAACAAATCTGTTTTATTTATACTTTTATCCATATCTATTATGTCAGAATATGGACAATTGAATCTGAAACTCTCCCTCTCTCCCTCTCCTTCCTTCCCTCCCTCTCTCTCTCTCTCTTTCTCTCTGTCTGTCTGTCTGTCTGTCTGTCTGTCTGTCTGTCTGTCTCTCTCTCTCTCTCTCTTATGTGTGTGTGTGTTTACGTACCCACCAGTGCACATTCAGTATATGCCTTTGTTGTCATTGTATAATATTACTCATAATTTGAAAATAAAAACCATGTTAGCACCTTTTCACACCAGTAATATTTGACATTTAAAAGCAATTTAGCAGAAGCAGAAACTCCCTTCTCTACTTCTAAGCTATTATTGTTTGGTAGGTTGGATGTGGGTCCCACATGGCATTCCAATTTCCTGTTTAATGTGAATATATTCCAATGTTGTTTCTGAAATTTATCTACAGTCCAGTTGTGGACCTTTTCCATTTCTCTTATTTCCTAATAGATTTCCATTGGACAAGCTCCAGTGTTGTTGTCTACTTTAAATTTGGTGCTCAAAGCTCAATATTGTATTCCAGAAGCAATCTGACTAATGTGATCTGAAAAGGAAAGATAAACATTTAAATGCTCCACAGAGTAATATATCAAGCCTCTTTTACATGTAAATCAAATGAAGGTATCTCTGCAAGAAGTTATGGGCTGCACTCTTATGCTTGCTCCTTAATGTCTATGGAGATTCTCAGTCATCCAAGTCATAGTTGTCCCAAAGGTGCTTTTTCAAGAGGCTTTCTGGACTTTCAGCTTTCTTCAGCTGAAGAAACTTTTTGGATGAGAAACGAAACATCTTCAAAGAAAAATCAGAAAGTCCAGTTGCCTCTTGAAAAAGCACCTTTGGGTACTTGCTCCTTAAATTCTATGGCACTTCAATTCCCTTTCAACCTTCATGCATGGAATGGTAATAAGTTCATAGTAGAAGTTTGTGAAGAGCTTCCTTTTGTTCCTACATCTATAGTCAATAGAGGGGAATATTATGGCTCTTTTCTTTGCTCCTCCTATGATTTACTTACTCCTGTAGCATGACTGACAAGTGAAAAGGCAGCATTAAGAAGTGATTAGTGATGGGTTCATGTTGGCTCTAGGCCTCATAAATGTCCACCAATGGCAATTTTTGTTGCAGAGAGTCAGACATCCAGCAGAAATAGGAGGACAACTTTCACTTCCTCTTCATTGTGTCCTGAATAGATCCTGTAGATCTGTAGACAGATGAAGGCATGCTAATTGAGATTCTAAAAGGTTTGCTTCTGGAACAGATGCATCATTGTGAGACAGAATCAAGTCAACACCTGTCAACTCTCATTCATCAAAAAGAACGGAAGATCATAGGATTTTCATGAGTAATATGAATTGGATCCACCATAAATCCTATACACTCAGCCTTTTGTCCATACCTGGGTAAGCCTTATAAACATTGTGTAAACATTTGGCAGCCAGATTACAAGACAGAAGAACGTAAAAGCAGCAATGCCATTTCTATCTGTCTTCTTGCAGGAAAAAGCATGGGCTGAACAGTGAACAAATAAAAATCCTTCAAGTTGGAGCTCACTTTGACCTAAGTCAACATTCCAAATCTGCCTGGAATTAATCTTCTAGTGGGGATAGCAAAGTTGAGTCTAGGAAAAATTGTATGAATCGATTTATATGGAGGTGATGTAGAAGCCTAACAATACTTCTCAGCAGGCGGAAAATTGTTGGCCTTTTTCAAGTGTTCCTATTAGGACCAGAAAGACATGATGCAGCCCAGATTTTATTTTCATTTTACTTTGAATTATGTAGTACAACAAAGACTTCATCCTGAAATAATTTGGTCTCTTTTAGTGATGCTTAGCATAGGAGAACATTCCATAGCAGCCTTCTAGAGTCTGCTGATTATTCTCCCAATGTTTGTGGCTGTGATAGAACATATTTCTGGTGCTGTGTCTATCCTGTTCCCACAATAACTATTTAGCTTTCTGTTAGCCAACACTGCATTGAGGAGTAATGTTTGCCTCCAACTATATACAAAGAATTTAGTTGGCAATTATTTTTTGCTCTATACTATCTGAAGAAGGAATTGGTCGGTGTCCTGGATACTCTTAAGAATGGGCATCGTGTCATCATTCAATTCTTTAAATAAAGGAAGACAGGAAAATATGTGTGAGTGCAATAATTGCTTTTGCACTAATAGCCTTGAGCCAAAACAGAATTCCCAATTAGAAAGAAGACAAGAGTTGTTTGAACATCCTCATTTCCAGGCTGTTTATCCTGTAAAACGGCCATTGGAAGACATGCCCTTTTTCCAGCATTTGCAGAGAGCTCAGCATGTCATAAAGGAACCAAGTTTATTCTTGCTGCTGCATTCTGCACACATCGCCTCTCATGGCATTTGCAGTAATTAGAGTGTTGTTACCTTGTCAGCGCTTGGATTTTGCCTGGCAAATTGTCCTTCTGAACTTACCTTAACCTATGCTGCACAAGTGCCATATAGGAAATAAGCATTTCAAGTGCACTTGGCGAACTTTCTGTCCTTATGCTTCTTCTATGACATACATACATTGATATTAACAGTCAAGTGACTAGGTGATTAAAATTGTTCAGAAGCTACAATAACAGCCATAAGTAATTAAAAGCTGGGGGATAAATTGTAAGTGACATTAGAGCAAATCTGTGACGTTTGCAAAAGCTAACAGATCATCCTTCCAGATAAACCATTATAAAGGACTATTTTTTTTATAAAGTAGGAAAGGAATTTTAAGAACATTGTGCTTTGTTAGTTAGACTTCAATACTGTGCCCTGGGTGAGGAAAAGTAGCCTTTATATATAATAGGTAAGGCTGGCCCAATTATTAGAAATTATCACTGATTTATGTTTGTTAATGTTGATGATTTATTCATTTTTGCAATGAATGTAATTGTTATGTATCTGTATCCATGATGAATTTGCTTTGAGTATAGTAATTACAGCAGAAGAGTATATAAATAAATTTGACTTGACTAATTAAAGGCTTCCTATAGATAATTAAATTTGTTCAAGGTACTTCTTCATATGTCATTTGAAAATTATAGAATATGCAAACAAGCTATTTTTTATAGGTACTGTGCTTCTTGAGCCATCCAGTTAGACTAAATGCATCCTTTCCAAATAGCACACTAATCCAACTGAATGAATAATATGCTTACACAACAATCAAATGCCGTTTAAGGTAAATCAATTTATCTTCAATAATATTTATGCATGAATACTTAGAATGTTAGTTCAAACGCTTAATTACTTGCAGATTATAAACACTAAATTCTAAGTTTACTGTCCACATTTTTTTAAAAAAAATACATTAACTACATAATAGTAAAATTAATTTGTTAACTGATTCATGAGGTATAGGATTTATCTGCCTGCCTGGTTGTCATGGCCAGAATGAGGGAGGGACAATATTTTGGAGACATAAAATGAGCTTTTATTCACTCCCCTGCAACACAATTCAACCAGTATCCAGATGTATTTGCCTGCTGTATTTCAAACTTATTTTCATCTTATGACAATTTCAGTGCTCTTGTCTGTTTAGGATGGAGCGCTTATCTTCCCTGCAGACTAGCACTAGCAATCTATTTGATACTTTCTAATGGAAGAAATTTAAGAGCCACTTGATGTAGTGATTAAGGCATCATGCTAGAAACTAGGAGACTGTGAGTTCTAGTCCAGCCTTAGGAATGAAAGCCAGCTGGGTCACCTTGGGTTAGTCACTTTCTCTCAACCCCAGGAAGTAGACAATGACAAGCCACTTCTGCAAAAACTTGCTAAGAAAACTGCAGTTCTTATCCAGGCAGTCTCTGAGAACTGGACACAATTGAATGGAAGGAGGAAAAAATGGAAAGAAATACCTCTGCGAGTATGCCGATGCTTATTATAAGTTCTAACATCAATTGTACTTCTTTTAATGAGTGGGAGGGGCAGTTATGACGGGCGCAGGGGCCATATCATGTTCCGGGGGTGCGCATATGCTGTTTACGAGTGATTGCGCACTCCGGCCCCCAATGTGCGACTCGTGTCCGGGGTTGCACAGAGCCTCAGGCCCTGGGTCCACGGCTGATGTTATGTAATGCCAGGTCAGTTGTTAACAAAGCCCCCCTCATTTGTGATCTTATTTTGGAGGGGGGTGCGGACCTGGCAGGTATTACAGAGACCTAGTTGGGCCAGGAGGGGGGTCCCCCTCATTGAAATGTGCCCATCAGGTTTCCGTGCATTTTATCAGCCAAGGGCTCAAGGGAGGGGTGGGGGAGTGGCAGCGATTATTGGGGAAAGTCTTTATCTGAGGGAGACCACTGTTCCTCAGATAGCCGGATGTGAGTCCCTTTTTGTGAAGTGGGGCCATGGGGTGCAGATGGGTCTGCTGACTATGTACCTGGCATCCTGCCATGTGGCGGCAACCCTGCCCGAGCTGCTCGATGTTATTGCCGGGGTGGCGGTTGATACCCCCAGACTTATTGTCATGGGGGATTTCAACCTACCATCCACATGTGAGGCATCAGAGGTGGCTCGGGAATTCATGGCTTCCATGGCGGCCATGGACCTGACCCAGTTAGTCCAAGGCCCCACTCACATAGGGGGACACACTCTGGACTTGATTTTGGTCTCTGGTCAGTGGTTGAATGATCTTGGTAGAGGGGATCTAGACATTAAACCCTTGTCATGGACAGATCATTCGCTCCTTCACTTGGACTTTCCAGCCGCTTCCCCCTGCCGCAGGGAGACGGAACGACCAGATGGTTCCGTCCCAGGCGCCTGATGGATCCCAAAAGGTTCCTGACGGAGCTTGGGCCATTTCCTGAGACCCTAGCACATGACTCGACCGAAGACCTGGTGGCCGCCTGGGAGAGTGCGGCCACCAGAGCTTTGGACCGTGTCGTGCCTTTGGGGCCTCTGACCCGATGCCTATCTCAATTGGCTCCTTGGTTCTCCGAGGAGCTGAGAGAGATGAAGCGTTGGAAAAGATGCCTAGAGAGCATCTGGAGGACTAGTCAATCCGATTCTGACCAAACACTGGTGAGGTCTTATATCAAGACCTACCTAGTGGCGATAAAAGTGGCAGAATCTAACCATTTTTCTGCTCTTATCGCATCTGCAGAGAACCGCCCAGCTGCTCTATTTAGGTTGACCTACCCCCTTCTTCGGGGGGGAGTGTGGGAAGATCCTTTGCAGGGTCAAGCTGAGGATTTTGTGCAATTCCTGCATGATAAAGTCACTCAGATTCGGGAAGGCTTGGACTCCAACTGGATGAGTCCAGGGGAGGAGACGAGGGTAGGTCTTGAGAATGTTATCTGGAAGGAGTTTGATCCTGTGGCTCCCGAGGATGTGGACAGGGTTCTGGGTAAGATTAGTGCCGCCACGTGTTTATTGGACCTGTGTCCCTCCTGGTTGGTACTGGCCTCCCGGGAGGTTACACGAGGCTGGCTCCAGGGGATTATAAGTGCTTCTTTGAGTGAGGGTGCCTTTCCTGCCGCCTTGAAAGAGGCGGTGGTGAGGTCCCTCCTCAAGAAGCCTTCCCTGGACCCGGCTGAATTGGCTAACTACCGTCCGGTCTCCAACCTTCGTTTTGTGGCGAAGGTTGTTGAGAGTGTGGTGGCACGACAGCTTCCCCAGCACCTGGATGAAGCTATCTATCTGGACCCATACCAATCAGGCTTCAGGCAGGGGTACAGCACAGAAATGGCATTGGCCGTGTTGGTGGATGATCTCTGGAGGGCTCAAGACAGGGGTTGCTCCTCTGTCCTGGTCCTATTAGATCTCTCAGTGGCTTTTGATACCATCGATCATGGTATCATGCTGCAGCGGTTGAGGGGGTTAGGAATAGGGGACACAGTTCTGCAGTGGTTCTCCTCCTTCCTCTCTGACCGTTCGCAGTTTGTGTTGGCAGGGGGGCAGAAGTCGACCTCGAGGCGCCTCGCATGGGGAGTGCCGCAAGGGTCGGTCCTCTTGCCCCTTCTGTTCAACATTTATGTGAAGCCGCTGGGTGAGATCATCCATGGTTTTGGGGTGAGAGTCCATCAGTACGCTGATGACACTCAGCTGTACATCTCCACCCCAGACCACCCCAACGATGCCCTTGATGTGATGTTTCACTGCCTGGAGGCGTGCGGGTCTGGATGGGGAGAAATAGGCTCAGACTCAACCCTTCCAAGACCGAGTGGCTGTGGCTTCCGGTGTCCCAATATAGTCAGCTGGTGCCATCGCTGACTATTGGGGGTGAATCTCTGTCCCCCACAGAGAGGGCTCGCAATCTGGACGTCCTCCTGGAGGCATGGCTGTCTTTAGAAGAGCATATGACGGCCGTGGCCAGGGGGGCTTTTTATCAGGTTCGCCTGATTCAGCAGTTGCAGCCCTTTCTGGACCGGGACGCCTTGCACACAGTCACTCACACCCTTGTCACCTCCCAGCTGGACTATTGTAATGCTCTCTACATGGGGCTCCCCTTGAAGAGCACTCGGAGGCTCTAGCTGGTCCAGAATGCGGCCGCGCGGGTAGTTATGGGCGCAACCCGTTGTGCCCACATGACACCCCTCCTGCGCGAGCTGCACTGGCTCCAAGTGGTCTCCTGGGTGCGATTCAAGGTGTTGGTCACCACCTTTAAAGCGCTCCATGGCATAGGACCCGGGTACCTTTGAGACCGACTTCTGCCACCAACAGCCTCCCGACGTCCAGTTCGCTCCCACAGAGAGGGTCTCCTTAGGGTGCCATCAGCCAAGTTATGTCAGCTGGCGACACCCAGGGGGAGGGCCTTCTCTGTGGGAGCCCCTGCCCTGTGGAATGAACTGCCCCCGGAAATGCGTAAGATCTCCGACCTCCGTGTATTTTGCTGTGCCCTCAAAACCCTACTGTTCCACCAAGCCGGGCTATCAATGTAATGATTTTTAAATTGGGTGTTTTAAATTTTGGGGGTTTTAAAGCTGAGCAGAAATTATGTAATAATTTTAATTATTTTTAACTGATGTCTGTCTTTGTGTTTTTAATAGGTTGTACACCGCCCTGAGTCCTTCAGGAGAAGGGCGGTTTAGAAATAAAATTATTTATTTATTTATTTATTTATTTATTTATTTATTTATTTATTTATTTATTTATTTATTTATTTTATCATGACTGTTAATAGTACAGTAGTCATTATAACTCTTGTGAATAGAAGGTTGCTGGTTTAAAATTCAGGAAATATCAGGAAGGAGGTTAATTACTATTTTTCTTTCCAAGCTTTCTATTCCTCCCTCTGTCTTTTTTTCTTTTCTAAAATAAGTGCCGTGATACACTATTCTAGCACTTTTCTAGTCCCCAAGGCAAAAATAAATTCTCCCAATTCCCAAATAGCCCATAGTAAGATCATCTTGTTTTCCAAAGCGCTCTCTCTCTCTCTCTCTCTCTCTCTCTCTCTCTCTCTCTCTCTCTCTCTCTCTCTCTCTCTCACACACACACACACACACACACACACACACACACACACACACAAAGAAAAAATGCAGCCAATTACAAAGAAATGCCTTCTTTACAATGTCCACTTTCATTTTCAAAGAATATCGACTTGGCAACTGCCTTCAATATCTTGTAATTGTATAATCAAACACATTTTGATAAAAAGAAATTTCCTTAACTAGAGTGCTAATAACAATTACCTATATTGAATTATGGCTGAAGATGGTCAGCTTTAGGTAATTAATTAATTAGATCTGTCAGATGTAAATGCCTTATTCTCCAATGTGTAAATAGTATATGAACGGGGTATCAGGGGTTAATTTATTCTTCACTCCTTAATGTATTCATAATTCACCACTCCCACATCTAGCTCCTCCCATTGTATATATAAGGAGCTGTCTGCATCTTTTTCCTTGCTTCTATCTGTGAATATTCAGTGAATATAGAATGCCTGCTGTAAATAAAAGAAAATATATTCAAACCTCTAACTCTCACTAATCTTATTGAGTCTGATCCTGAAAATATTGCAACAAGCTGGTAGCAGAGGATGGTTAATTGACTCAATAAAAACTTAAAAATGTCTAAGAAAGATAGGCCCAACACCAGGGCATACAGCAAAGAAATGGAAACAGAACAAGAAATATTCAACGAATCCACAAACGCAATTTCGAGAGATTCCGAAGAATACACCACTGAAGACGAAGAAATTATAGATGAAAATGATGACCAGGAGGAAATCGAAATAGAGAATAACGAACTCAGGTCAGAAATATTAAAACTATTAAAGAGCCAGAAGAACGATGAAAGCCTCATCGCGAACCTCCAAGATATGCTGAAGAACAGCGGAGCAGCGAGAGAGAAAAACATCACTAATGAAAAGTCTAAAGACCCAAAAACAGTGAGTGATATGACTGCAGAAAAAAATATTGTGAAGAAGAAAAACGGTGATCCAGCGCGAAATTTTGAATGGCAGCCATCTTGGTTTCAACAGGCCTCCAAGGTGAGCGAAGCAGAGCCAATCAAAAAGCTCAATTCAAAATTTCTGGCGCGAAAAACGTTATCAGACAACGAAAATGAAAAAGAAGATTCAAACTCCTCAGAAGAATCAGAATCAGAAAGTGAAGGTGATTCAACAAACTACCAAATAAAATCAGCAATGAAAACGCTTTTTGCTGCATTTGGGCCAAAACTAAAAATTACTAAAAAGCTAACGAAGAAACGAGCGAGCAAGCCAATGCCTCAAGACCTGCCCGCTCCCATCCTGACTACGAGAGCGCCGACGCCCGAACCCAGAGAGCCCTGCCGATACCGCCCCACGCCACAGACCGAAGCAAGCACCAATGCCCTCAGAAGAAAAGGAAGAACAGCCGCCGCCGTCAGGACTCCCAAAATCGAACCAGAGACCGATTCATCTGAGGAGGAGCGGAACGAGCGAGCCGCGGTGAGGAGAACCTTTCACGACGACTTCAAGGAAGAAATGGACAACGCGCATGCGCAAGACTACGCAGACGGCCCGGGAAGACATGAACTGGCGAGGAGACCGTGCAGGCTCGTTGCGAGCATCCCCATGCCGTTTTGTAACTTTCTGCATTTACGAGACCACGGACTACCTCAGGTTGTAAGTAATGGACCTAATAATGTCGGAAATTTACCCAGTGACTTCCCAAAGCTAAGGGTAGATGGCATTAATTTGCAAGAATGGTATCAACAGCTCCAGGTTGTCTTTATGAAGGAAAACTTACTATTTTTTATCATTAGTCCCCCAAAAAGACCTTGGACTCTAAAAATAGATTGTTTACACCATAGAGCATTTTTCTTATTAATATCTAGTGTGTCTCCTGCAATGTATCACAGCATTAAGCCAAATCTGACTGTTTCAGAAATTATTCAATGCATGTTTAATTTGTTTCACAGTGACAGTGTAGCTACCACCACAAGGATGTCTAAAGATTTCTTTTCATCTAGGATAAAACCAGGGGTTTCCATAAGTGAGCACTTAATATCTTTAAACAAAATAAGAGCTGAGCTGCATTTGAGGGGGGAGGTGATTTCAGACCAAACAATGAAAAGTGTTATTATCAACTCACTTGATCCATCATGGGACAATTATATAACACATTTAGACACAATCAATCTAGGATACTTATCCATAGAAAGTCTATCCAATAAATTAATAGCAGAAGACAATTCAAGAAGGAATCGTTCTAACAATCACATAGAACACAAACCATATAGGAAAGTAGCTTTCCAAGAAAAATATAATGAAACATTTAAATGTCATAACTGTGGATCCAGGGAACACAATAGGAGAGATTGCCCCAAAATTTCAAAAGAAAGACATAGGTCAGAATATAGAAACAAATACAATTATAGACAGTCTTCCATAGATAGACATAGATATAGAAGCCCACCAAATTACAAAGAGAATAGAGGGGGCAGAGATAATTCAAAGGATAGAAAATCTGGTTCACTAAATGGATTAAATAAACAAGACAACACTAACATACAGCAAAATGAGAACAATAATTGGCTTATTGATTCTGGAGCAACTAATCACACCACTAATAACAAAAATATATTGTTTTCATTTATAGAAGATAAATTTGTAATAAAGGTAGCTAACCAAGAAAAGGTTCAAGTATTAGGTAGAGGGAATGTAACCCTGCCTGGTCTAGGAAAAATAGAGGGGGTATTGTTAATACCTGAAATACCTCATAACATACTAAGTGCCATAAAACTAAGTAGAGATTATGACATTAACATTGTTTTTTCTAAAGGAAAAGCGACTTTGGAGAAGAATAAAATAAATATAGGCACTGTGATAATTAAAGGAGGCCTACCTTATCTGATAACAAAGGAAAAATGGTTGCATAACATTGATTCAAATATGGAAGATTGTATAGAAGTAGATAATGAAAATATTAGCAACAGTGACAATGATGAATGTAAAATATCTCATGATCACATAGATACACACAATGAAAAAAAACCAAAAATAGGTAAGCCAATTCATGATGAGTGTGCTCACATCTTACATAGGAAGTTAGGACATGCCAGTTTTCCTGTAGTACAAAAAATGACTGAACACGCAGAAGGTGTTAAAATAAAAAATTGTGAAAACTATTTGGAATGCTCAGTATGTAAATCTACAAAACTAAAAACTAGTCCCAGACCAAGAAAATCTACTAGATCAACCAACAAAATTTTTGATTTAGTACACATGGACTTAGTTGGTCCATTAACTCCATCAATCACTTATAGAAAACGTTACTTCTTGACAATAGTAGACGATTATAGCCGCTATGGATTTGTTTATACATTAAAACACAAAGATGAAACCTTTCAAAAATTTAAAGAATTTTACAAACGCATAGAAACACAACACAATATCAAAATAAAACAAATTATGACAGATAGGGGATGTGAATTCATGTCTAAAGAATTCTCCCAATGGTTAAAAGACAAAGGAATGTTACATTACACATCTAGCCCATTTTCTGCGTTCCAGAACGGGATTGCGGAGAGGAAGAACTCAACATTACAAACCATGATTAGATGCACATTGGAAGATGCTGGCTTAAGCAAACAATTCTGGTCAGAAGCCTTACATTATTCAAATTACACACAGAATAGAACCTGGTCCAGCATTGTAAATAAGACACCATATGAAGTGATGTATAATAGGAAACCAAAATTAGCACACATGCACATATTTGGAGTCACTGCAGACATACACATACCTAAGCAATTAAGAAGAAAGGGAGAAAACGTATCCAGAAGACTCAGATTTATGGGTTACGAGACAGGCACTAAAGGATACAGATTCATTGATAATAATAACAAATTTATAGTCTCCAGAACAGCTGTGTTCCATGAACAGGCCAACTGGTCTAAAATACATCTTAATGAAATATTTCCAAATAACAACAAAGATACAAAATCTCATGAGAAAGAGACTATAGAAAAGCAAGATATCAACAAATATAAAACCAAAACCAAAACATGGACAAATAGCCAACACAAAATAAAAACAGATACACTAACAAAAAAGGAAGCAAGATATTTGCATGATAACGATAGTAAACCTAAAAAAACTATTAGAAACACCAGAAATCAAATACCAAATAAATACAAGGATTATATAATGCATATGGATGGTGAGCCAACAACACCTAATACATATGAGGAAGTGTTAAAACTCCCTAGTAAAGAAAAAGAAAAATGGGAATTAGCGATGAAAAAAGAGATGGAAAGTTTACAAGGACTAAATGTATTTACACCTGCAGTTGCACCTAAAGATAAAACAATTATTGGTACCAGGTGGATATATAAAATTAAGAACTTAGAGGGAGGCAATACCCTATACAAAGCTAGACTAGTTGCACAAGGTTATGCACAGAAATATCCGGAGGACTATACTGACACGTATTCCCCCACAGTAAGAACAGAGAGTGTCAAAACAGCTCTAGTGGTAGCATCAGCACTCAATCTTGATGTATTCCAATATGACATACAGACTGCGTACCTACACGCAAAACTAGATAAGGAAATATATGTAAGAGCACCTCACAGTCAATACACAAACAAAAATGAGATTTGGTTGTTAAACAAGAGTTTATACGGGTTAAAACAATCTGGTAAACAATGGTATGATTGTTTAGTAAAAGTACTTAAAACCATGGACTTCAATGCTACCACTGCTGATAACTGTTTCTTTGTCAAAAAGGGTGATGATTACATAGAATTTGTATTGATTTATGTGGATGACATTTTATACATAGGAAAACATAAAGAGAGAAGAGAAACTTTTGTAACTAAGCTAAATGAACATTTCTCGTTAAAATCTCTAGGCAAAGTAAACAAATATCTTGGTGTTCAAATTAATAAGACTAAAAGAGGATTCAAACTTACTCAGAGAGATAAGATCATAGAACTTTTAAATAAATGCAATCTAAATAATGCCAAACCTTGTGATACTCCTATGCAAACTGACTTTCTAAGAAATACTGATGAATCTTCTCCCGAATTCAAAGATAACACATTTTATAGATCAATCATAGGTTCACTTCTTTATATATCTAATTGGACAAGACCAGATATCGCTTTACCACTCAATTTATTATCCAGACATGTCAGCAAGCCAACAATGTATCACTGGGAAGCTGTTAAAAGAATTTTAAGATATCTGAAAAGTACACTAGACTTTTGTTTAATGTTAGAACCTAACGATAATAAAGAACCAAAGCTTACATGTTACGCAGATGCGGACTGGGCTGGAGACACCTCATGTAGAAAAAGCACATCTGGCTATATATTCCTCTTAAATGACTGTCCAGTTTACTGGTACACTGGTAAACAAGAACTAGTGGCCACTTCAACGACAGAAGCAGAATATGTTTGTTTATCCAAAGCTGCAAATAACCTTGTATGGTTTAATGATTTAATTTCAGATGTTTGGAAAAAACCTGCTTTGCCTTTTGTTATGCATGAAGACAACAAAGCAGCCATTGAAATATCTAGATCTGACGCCATTGGACAAAGGTCCAGACACATAGATATAAAATTTAAACATGTGAGACAATTATCTCAGGATGGATTTATTAAAGCAGTGTCCACGCTCAAAGAACACGCTTAAAGCCAAGCTGGTGTATCTTCATTTAATCGTGGCAATCAGCGCTTACAGAAACCGGAATGCAAAGCTAGCAAAACAAAGACGCAGCTGTCACGCCCTTGCAAGCGAGTCCTTATATAGTTCCTTCCAGATTACATTCAGCTGGAAGGTCTCGTACTTCCTCATTTCCTTCGGACGTACTGGGATGCCGTCATTTTTCTAGAGTGTTCTCAGAGTAGTAAGCTAACCCCACGCGACCCCATAAGGCACCCGTGCACATAAACGCCTACTCGGAAGCCTATTCCACCACCATCACCCATGTGGCTCAACCCCCCCCCTTCCAGTCGGGTATCCATGTTCTGCCGGTGCATGGACATGATGTCGAGTGCTTCTTGACGCTCGACAGGCGGCTCCCCCTACCAGGCGTCCGTCTAAGAGGAGGAGACAAAAAGAGATGATATTAATGGTCAGGTAAGGGATGTGGTTTCTGGGGGTTTGCTTTGTGGAACTTTCTCAGTAATCTGGGGGCGTTTATGTCTTTTACAGGTACCCAGGATGCTTCACTATCAGGATACCCTGTCCAGCGGACTAATTAGTATAACTGGCCTCTACGTAGTTTGGAATCGATGATGTCTTGTATTTCATAGTGGGCACCGGTTACCGGGCCAGGAGGTGGTTTTGGTGTTGTAGTGGGTGTAGTGGCCGGTTTTAACAAGCTAGAGTGGAAAACCGGATGGGTCTTTCCCAATAAGGGGGGTAGTTTTAGCATGAATGTTACGGGGTTAATTACTCTAATGATAGGAAATGGGCCTATATATTTGGGTCCTAGTTTTTTACTTGGTAATCGTAGCTTTAAGTATTTTGTTGACAAATAAACCAGGTCTCCGATCTGAAAAGATGGACATGTAGCCCTCCTTTTGTCTGCCTGGAGCTTGTATTCATCGGCTGCCCGTGTCAAAGCGGTTTTTACGTGAGGCCACACAGCATTCACGTTAGTAGCCCAGTCGTTGGGAGTCATAGGTTTTTGGAGGGAAAGGTCTAACTCCGGGATAGCAGGGAAGTCCCTCCCCATGACTACCCGGAACGGAGTAAATCCGGTACTCCGATGTACTGCGTTATTGTATGCCGTTTCAGCAAATAGAAGGTAATCAACCCAATCGTTTTGTTGGTAGGTAACGTAGGAGCGTAAGTATCGTTCTATCATGGCATTCGTGCGTTCAGCAACACCGTTCGTACTAGGGTGATAGGCTGAACTAAGGCCCTGGGTTGACCCTATATCACGGAGAAACCCTCTCCAGAATCGGGCGGTGAATTGTACCCCTCTGTCTGATATTATCCTCTTAGGCACTCCATGCAAACGGTAAATATGTTGTAGGAATAAACGTACCAGGCGTCGGGCAGAGGGTAAGCCTTTACATGGAATAAAGTGGGCTTGCTTTGAGAAAAGATCGACTACTGTCCAAATAACGGTATAACCTCTGCTACTGGGAAGGTCTACAATGAAATCCATGGCTATTTCCTCCCATGGTCTGTTTGGTTCGGCTACGGTTTGTAATAAGCCCAGTGGCTTCCCTGGTTGTGGCTTGGATACCGCGCATGTGTGGCATCCCCGGACGTATTGGTCAATGTCTTTCCTCATTTTAGGCCACCAGAATTGTCTGCGCGTCAGATGTAGGGTTTTAAGGAACCCGAAGTGTCCGGCGGTTTTCCTATCATGGCACTGGAGTAACACTCGTTGTCTCAATGTTGCTGGAATATAGAGTTTATCTCCCCACCACGCTAGGCCGTCATGGTGGGTTAGGGATGCTGCATTGTTTTGTGCCCATGCGTCCGTCCGAATGGCTTTCCGTAAAAGCGTGAGCCAATCCTCGGTCTGCGGGGCTGTCAATACATACGCTTTTAGGGGTGAGATTACTGCTTGTAAACCCTCATCTCGTTTACTGTGATATTGCGGCATCCGTGACAATGCATCCGCTAAAAACATTCCTCTAGCTGGCTTATACACGAGGGCAAAACGGACCCGCTGAAAATATTGTGCCCATCTCACCTGTTTTGGGGACAGTTTCCGAGGTGTTTGGAGGGCCTGTAGATTCTTGTGATCTGTCCAGACCTCGAACGGTATGGGATTACCCTCCAGTAGGTGCCGCCATGTCTGTAATGCCCATTTTACGGCATAGGCCTCTTTCTCCCACACTGCCCAGTTCCTTTCTGCGGTTGTAAATTTTCGGGAGGTGTATGCACAAGGCCTTAACATACCGTTCGCATCTTTCTGCATTAGAATAGCTCCTACTGCCACGTCACTAGCATCCGCTTGTATTACGAACGGTTGTGACGTGTTAGGGTGTATTAATACGGGTTCAGTGGCAAAAGCCCGTTTAAGATTTTCAAAGGCTTGTTGGCATTCAGATGACCATTGTAGTTTGTATCCCGGCCTAGGCTTTTTCCCAGGGGCCACCACACCTTTTGTTCGCAATAGCTCCGTTAATGGTAATGCTGTTGTTGCAAAGGACGGAATGAAATGTCGATAAAAGTTTGCAAAACCTAAAAAACTTTGCAGTTGTTTACGGGTTTGCGGAGCTTTCCACTCTAAGACCGCAGCTACTTTCTTCGGGTCCATCTGGATACCAGTACGACTAATTCGAAAACCTAGATAATCGATCTCCTCCCGGTGGAACTCACATTTTGAGAGTTTTACAAAAAGATGTGCGTCCAGCAACTTGGTCAGGACCTGTCTAACCAGCTGGACGTGTTCTTCCATTGTATCAGAGTAGATCAAAATGTCGTCCAGATAGACTAAGACGCCCCGATATAGGTGTTCATGTAAAATACCGTTTATAAGCTGCATAAACACCGCTGGTGCCCCTTGTAGACCGAAAGGCATCACCAGGAACTGGTAGCTGCCGAGGGGAGTGTTAAATGTGGTTTTCCACTCGTCTCCCTGACGTATCCGTACCCGATAATAGGCTTCGCGGAGGTCCAATTTCGTGAAGATTTTCCCTGACGCCAGGGTAGCCAACAAATCAGTTATCAGCGGCAGGGGGTACAACGGTTCTACGCAGACAGCATTCAATCCCCGGTAGTCAACACATAAACGTAAGCCACCATCCTTCTTACCTCGAAAGAGGACGGGTGCCGCTAAATGCGAACGACTGGGACGAATAAATCCCCGGGCCAGGTTTTTATCTATATACGTTCGCAATTCCTTCAGTTCCTGTGGTGTCATCGAGTACATACGGGGTTTTGGCAACCGGGCTCCGGGAAGTATTTCGATACCACAATCCGTATCCCGATGGGGGGGCAGGATGTCACATTCTTCCTCGCTAAATACTCGGGCGAGGTCATTATATGCTTGGGGGTATGTACCTTGTCTTGTTGTTTCTTGCTGGAGAGCCACCCTCTCTTTTGTACATGGCAGTCTGAGCCTACGATAACCCCCCTCCCACCATATGTGTGGTTCCCACCTGTCCAACCACGCGAGCCCAAGAATGATGGGTTCGATCATCTGGGTTACTACAATGAACCGGATCATTTCCTGATGGGCTCCTATTTGCAGGAATACGGGTTCTGTAACACTGGCAGTAGGTGTGCCTCCCAGGATGGACCCATCCATCTGCTCGAATTTAATGGGGGTACGAAGAGTCAGGATCCGAAGGCCCAAGCCCTCGGCTACCGACTGCCGCATAAGGCATCGAGTACAGCCTGTATCAATTAAGGCTTTTTGTTCACACTCCTTCTTAGTGACAGGATGTCTAAGGGTCACTGGTATCAGGAAGGGGTGTACAGGGTCACTTACCATAGGATCCTGCAACTCATCTCCGTTGTCGCTTTCTTCGGATGCGTCGGGGACACGAGCCGTCCCTGGCATGGTATTACTGGACCGGGTTGTCGGTTCTAACGAGGGCGTCTGCGTGGCTGCCCTAGAGCGTTCTGGTGTTCGTAGGGGTCGGTCACGTGGCGTGGTAGTCGGAACGGATGGCCGGGAAGTTGACAGTCGCGGGGCTGCGACGGGGCAGTCCGCAGCTCTATGACCCTCTTGGTTGCATCGAAAGCACCGGAACGGGCGTCTGTTCGCCTCGGTAGCGGTCGGCCCGAATGCCGGGGTTCCTCTAAACGCCCCGCGGTCACTGGATCTGCCACTTGGACCACGACGGGACTGGAACGGTGGTGTGTTCCGAGGCCTGAATTCTCGTAAACCAACGTCTAGGCTCACCGCTGCCTTGTACCATTCGGACAATCGTGGGCCTAGACCCCGGTATACACAGGCCTGTTTTATTTCTCTATCTAGCCCTGCCTGGAATTGGTGGATAAGTAATCGCTCTGGCCACGAATGGAGTTTTCCTGCCAGATTACGGAACTCCTTGACATAATCCTTGGCAGGGCGACCACGCTGTCGTAGGTTGACCAATTCACCTTCGATGACCTGGGTCCGAGTTTCATCCTCGAACCTATTGCGTAATGCTTCAAGGAACAGGCCCAGATCTGTTAACTCGCGGGCGTGTTCACTATGCAAATCGGCAACCCATTCAGCTGCCTCCCCCGTGAGCACTGCTGTGACCGCCACGACCATGGACCACTGCGAAGGATATAATCTGCCATAAAGGTCCATATGGCTTATTACCTGACTCAGGAACAGTGCCACCTTTCCTGCAGTTCCATCAAATGCAGCCTGCACAGGCGGTAATCCCCAGGGATGTTGCTGAAGGGGGGGTGCCCAGGGACCGTGGCCCCATGCCGGTAGCGGGTCTCTGTAACGCTGTTGTGGTGGCCTATCTCCTGTGCCGGGTAGCTGTCGAGGGGCGTCTCTCACGGGATCTACTCTCCTCTCTCTCCCGGGCTGTGTAGCGGCACCGGAGGTTGCGTGGCTGCCCTCGCCCCCACCGTATGAATGTACAGCCTGTCTCCGCTCTCCACTCACCCAGCGTTGTTCACGCCCCTCCAACTTCAGCTTCGGGCTGGCAAGGCGGAATTTGCTGTCAGAACTCCCACCCGCCGTACCGCCTCCCGACCAGGAGGTGGCTCCCTCCATGCTGGGCGCCCATGGCTGCCAGGAGGGCGCGTCGCGAAAGCTCGCCTCGCCAAAACGGTCGCGTAGGATCTCTAGGGTGGAAGGCCCCAGGCCAGTGGAGTGGCTCCAGTCCCCTTCCTCGTCTTCCAGCCATCGCCGTTCCCTCCAATCCTGGAACTGGGAACCGGCATAGGGCGGGGTTTGAAGACGCATCCCACCTGTCTCTGGGCCGGGCGTCTCCCGGGCGTTGCGTTCGCGTTCCTTTCGTTCACTAGGGGCGCCGTCGACCCCGGGCTCATGCTGTTTCGGCCGCACCACCGGCGGGCTGGCCGCCCCATCCATCCCGGCGTCAACCTCCTCCTCCGCTTCGCCCACGGTCTCCGCTGTATCCTCCGGCAGCACGTCGGCCGCTACGCCCTCTGCCATCCCGTTCCTTCCTTCACGGGGGGGGGCGGCTCCAAAACGGCTTGTGAAAAGGGAGAGCTGCGTCTTCCTCTCGGCTCCCCTAGGACCGTGTCCACGCTCAAAGAACACGCTTAAAGCCAAGCTGGTGTATCTTCATTTAATCGTGGCAATCAGCGCTTACAGAAACCGGAATGCAAAGCTAGCAAAACAAAGACGCAGCTGTCACGCCCTTGCAAGCGAGTCCTTATATAGTTCCTTCCAGATTACATTCAGCTGGAAGGTCTCGTACTTCCTCATTTCCTTCGGACGTACTGGGATGCCGTCATTTTTCTAGAGTGTTCTCAGAGTAGTAAGCTAACCCCACGCGACCCCATAAGGCACCCGTGCACATAAACGCCTACTCGGAAGCCTATTCCACCACCATCACCCATGTGGCTCAACCCCCCCCCCTTCCAGTCGGGTATCCATGTTCTGCCGGTGCATGGACATGATGTCGAGTGCTTCTTGACGCTCGACAGCATTGTGATACTTCAGAACAATTAGCTGACATATTGACAAAGCCTTTACCTTCTAAGTAGCACAAATATTTAACTTCTAAATTGTATGTTTTGTATTGTCCTGAATCTGAATGTAATTGGTGTTGCATAACGAATCGGCATTTAGAGGGGGATTTGTCAGATGTAAATGCCTTATTCTCCAATGTGTAAATAGTATATGAACGGGGTATCAGGGGTTAATTTATTCTTCACTCCTTAATGTATTCATAATTCACCACTCCCACATCTAGCTCCTCCCATTGTATATATAAGGAGCTGTCTGCATCTTTTTCCTTGCTTCTATCTGTGAATATTCAGTGAATATAGAATGCCTGCTGTAAATAAAAGAAAATATATTCAAACCTCTAACTCTCACTAATCTTATTGAGTCTGATCCTGAAAATATTGCAACAAGATCATTCAGATATTGTCTGCCGTAAGCAGTTTTGCTACCAATGTCCAATGTTCTACAGACCTTTTCTCATGCATCTTTCTTTCATTTCAACTCCCTCTGAAATCATTTTACAGGAAGGATCAGAGCATGAAAACAGAATTCTTTTTTGGAGGGCAACTTCGTGAAGCAATGCTGGATTTCCATTTCCCAAAGGGATAGGTGGTGTTTTGTTTTTTTTTTAAGCCATTGGAATAGCTAAGAAGGATCCCTCGGTCATTTTAAAAAATGAAAAGCAAAAGCTGTATAGTCCAAAACATCTGAAAAAACATAGTCATAACATCCAACTTTTTTCATATAGCAAAATTAGTTTAAAAGTTATTTTAAACAGTGTTTTAGCTGACCAGGTCATCTGCTGTTTTCACTATTGCTTCTCAGGTTATATGAACTTTTTGTTGTTTGTAGTGTTCTGTGGACATCATAGGACTCTTAGAGAAAGATTATAAACATTTTGCATCTCAAGAAAACAGGAGCTTGCCACCCTAGAAAGTACAAAACTTTTTGTTTGCCCTCAATGTGTCCAAATCTTATTAACATTCTGCCATTTAAATAATGAAGAATTCACTGAATTTTGAACATGCATATTTAATAATAGCTGTCTTGAAAGAGAGGCTGATGGGAAAAAAAAGAGGGTAGAGATTCTGAAGTTTGGATGTGTGATGGTTATATAGAAGCAGGAAGATAGAAAATACAGACTGCAGAATCTAGGCTAAAGAAAGTTTATAATTCTCTCACCAATCTCATTTACACTTCAAAAAATATTTGATCACTGAAGGTAAGAGCCTTGGACCTTGACAAAATGTTAACATATCTTAACAATTTTACAATATTCTGAAAAAGCAATTCACCACTTAGTGTAGCATCTGAAACAAATGCTCTGCTGAAGGGATGAGAGTTGACTGGAAATTGATAAGTCAGATGATTGTTCTGATACTGAACAGAATAACAGAATTGAATGAATGGACAGAGACAGCAAGGGGGAGACAGAGAGATAATTCTAGCAGGATTTACCTGAGACAATGATTGTAGCCTTTAAGGTTAAATAAAGGTAAAGGTAAAGGTTCCCCTCGCACATATGTGCTAGTTCTTCTTGACTCTAGGGGGCGGTGCTCATCTATGTTACAAAGCCGAAGAGCCAGTGCTGTCCAAAGACGTCTCCATGGTCATGTGGCTGGCATGACTAAACACCAAAGGCTCACGGAACACTGTTATCTTCCCATCAAAGGTGGTCCCTATTTCTCTACTTGCATTTTTTACGTGCTTTCGAACTGCTAAGTTGGCAGAAGCTGGGAGAAGTAATGGGAGCTTACCCTGTTATGCAGCACTTGGGATTCGAACCGCTGAACTGCCGACCTTTCAATCGACAAGTTCAGCATCTTAGCCACTGAACCACCATGTCCCATAACTTTTAAGGTTAGCAGTCTTAAATTTCTCTGCAGATCTGTTTGTTGTAATTCTTACGTGCCTTATATTCTTGCCCTCTATATATTTAAGAAGCAACTACAATAAAGATTTCATATATAATAGCTTGTCCTGCCAGTTTTGATTGGGTTGTTATGGTTTCCTCTTTATTGTTTCCTTTTCTGCCTGGTGGAAAATAATAAAGTATTCTTTGGATTATGATGGCAACTATGACCAGAATTTCCATTGCTGAGTGATATGGTCATAAAGCATGATGTCACATTGCATTGCTTAGCAATGGCAAGTCCTGCTTGCATCATACTCCCAGGACTATACAGGTTGTCAAGCAAAGACAGGTAGGAGTCCCAGGCAAAGAATATGAGAGGTGCATGGGTATTACAGATGGATGGGGATGCTGTGAGTGGCATTTGGGAGTACAGATGGCAGGCAGGGGCTGAAGGCAGGCCGGCCACTGAAGTCTGTTGGCTTGTGCTAGGTAGGTTGGCAAAGGCTGCAGCCAGGCACTAGGGAATGTAGCAGACCAGCAAGGACCACAGGCAAATTACTGGGTAATATAGGTGGATGAGGGGTGTTGCAGGCAGGTGCATGCTACACAGTGCAGGTGAATGAGTGGATGCTATGGAGTATGCGCTCCCAGGAATCACTTGTGGGAAGCTGACAGGGAAGCTGACAAATAGCACTCATGTGACCATGGGATGTTGCCTCCATCATAAAAGTGAACTGGATCCCAAAAGTGCCCAAACTGCAACCATACAACTGCAGGATTGCTGTGATGGACAGAACTTGGAGGACTCATCATAAGTATCATCTGTTCAGCACCATTGTAACTTTGAACACTGTTTAACAATTACAAGAGGTGTAATTTGAGGATTACCTGTACTCCAGTTAAGGAACCCCCAAAGAGAAAACCAAATCCCTTCCAAAACTGACAAGGCAACTTATTACACATATACAGGTAGCAGACTTCACACTGACTTGCACTGATCGTGTTACCTAGTTGGATAATGAAATACCTGCATGAAAACAATTATGCTCAAAGAGTGCAAGAACTCTACAGTTTAACCGTAAACTACAGATACTCTCTTCTTTTGGGGGAAAAAAAAACCCTTATATTCTTCCATCTAAACTAAGCTCTTCTTCTTGGTTGCACCTGGGAGTTCTCACTGCTGTAGGAGTATCTAATATCATCAGGCAATTTCAGGCACTGCTCAGATGTTTCCAGGTTTGGAAACAGGCCTAGTGGGTCTTTGAGGATTCACAGTGATTCTTGGTAACATAGATCACGCCAGAGGGTAGTGCTTTGCTTCGAAACATCCAAGCGTCCCAATTTTTAAAAAAATTCAATGGATATGTAAAACATTTGAAAAATAATGAGGCAGGGAAGTTTCCAGAAGCACTTTTTGAAGACCCCTGCAGAGCCTTGAAGCTATATAAAAAAAAGAGCTCTCTGGTATGTCCAGGGTGATCCAGACTCAGAAATATAATGCTGCTCTTTCTTCTTTTCACCATTATAAATATTCTAACCATTTCAATTTTTGTCTCACTTTGCATGCTTATTTTAATTTATTTATTAGAGTTTCATCCCACCTTCATTATCGTTAATAAATAATTCAAGGGGGCGAACATATCTAATCCTCCTTCCTCATCCTATTTTCACACCAACAACAACCATGTGAAGAGAGTTGGGCTGAGAGAGAATTGACTGACCAAAGTCACTCAGTTGGCTTTCACGCCTAAAACAGGACTAGAACTCGCAATCTCTTGGTTTCTAGTCCAGCACCTTTCTGATTCCTTAAAACAAATATTTAGCCTTTCAGAAACCTGGTGGGTTGTTCAAAATAATGATTGAATGGGAATAGTTCTATGTATTCAGATTGTTAACACTGGTCTATTGCTGTTATTATAAACTGCTAAAATGCATATCATCAGCACTACATGACAAAATATCAAAAGTGGTTGAATGTTTGTAATTCTGCAAATCTGTGTTTGCTTTTCACAATGTACCTTATTTAAAAGAAAAAACCTTGGATATATGTAATATATTGCTCTGTGCTTTGCCTTCTGTGGATTATGATTATTTGCAATGGAAACTACATCTTATTAGTGTGCAGGGTATTTAGTGGTATCTATTCTGCTGTATTCTTATTCATAAAAACTAGAGCAAGCGAAGTCTAACTATAATTTAACAATGAGGAAAAAATGAAATGTATCTTTTTTGCAATAAGTTGCATAAATCCTCCCTCCCCAGTGTAACAGCAAAACTTAGTGCTGATTTTCTTTTTCTTCTGACTGATGGATGTGATTTTAGTTCAAGCATAATCCCAAACATAGCTTGAAAAGAGACCAAAAAAAGAATTGGTATAGAAGCATTAGCTTTCACTCTGGGTAATAGGCATTATGCTAAAATGGATTTGCAATGAAGAGAGAAGAAATATCAGCAGAAATTCCATTTCATGAACACACAGAAACTGCCACATAAGAGAAAAATATTAGAAGGCTGCAGTTGTTACAGTCCAAGTCTGCTTTTCTAAAATGTGTAAACAGAAAAAAAAACATTCCACAACTCTGTTTATAACAGATTAACAGTGCTGGAAGGGACCTTGGATGTCTCCTAGTCCAACCCACTGCTCGAACAGGAGATCCTATTTCCAGCAGTCCTCAATCTTTGCAGCTTGGCAGCCTGGGGGGGTGGGGTTAAGGGAAACCGAACTGTGCGAGTGGTAGGGTTGTACAAGGTGAGCTGCTCACGTGGTCCAGTTCCAAATAGGCCACAGCCTGGTAGTGGCTGCCCAGTCGGTTCTTAAAAACTTCCAGTGTTGGAGCATTCACAACTTCTGGAGGCAAGTCATTCCACTGATTAACTGTTCTAACTGTCAGGAAATTTCTCCTTAGTTCTAGGTTGCTTCTCTCCTTGGTTAGTTTCCATCCATTGATTCTTGTCCTGCTTTCATGTACTTTGGAGAATAGGTTGACCCGTTCTTCTTTGTGGCAGCCCTTCAAATATTGAAACACTGCCAACATGTTTCCTCTAGTCCTATTCTTCACTAGACTAGACATACCCATTTCCCACAACTGTTCTTCATGTTCTGATTTGTTTTGAACTGTTCAGATATAAGTAGTAACAGATGGGAGAGGAGTTGTTGCTGCAACAATTGGTCAAAAATCTCAAGGAACATGTTTAAAGAGGCATTAAAATCATCAGTGTAAATATCTCCTGATAGAATAAATGCCATCTGCTTAATTTAATTTAGATATTCAGCTGGTATTACTTGTTAAAAAAATAAATTCAAAGGATATTCTTTTATATTATAACCTCCTACCCCCCCCCAAAAAAAAATGATCCTAGGATGATTTGACAAAGCCATAGCCATCTCACATCATTGATCCTCAACTTTGGGAAGACTATGAATCTGAGATGTTTTAGTTAGAATTACTGATTAGCAATAGCACTTAGACTTACCGTATTTTTCGGAGTATAAGATGCACTGAACTATAAGACGCACCTACCTTTTTTGGCGAGGAAAATAAGAAAAAGAAATCTGCCTCTGCCTCCCAGCAATTTTGCCTCATTGCAGCAAACAGCAAACAGCCTGCTTTATTTTCATTTTCGTTTTCAGCATAGTTTGATTAGCTTGTGCTAATTAGGCTGTGCTGAACTGAAGCACACTGTTTCTTCTTGCTGCTAGCTACAAGGAAGTAACTGTTAGGAGGCTGAGGCCAAAGGGTGGGGGCCAGTGGGTAGGCAGGGCTACATTCGGTGTATAAGACACACCTAAATTTTCACCCCCTTTTGGGGGGGGAAGGTGTGTCTTATACTTCAAAAAATATGGTATATACCACTTCATTGTGCTTTACAGCACTCTCTTGGGCAGTTTACAATGTCAGCATATTGCCCCCAGTAATCTGGGTCCTCATTTTATCAATCTCAGAAGGTTGGAAGACTGAGTCAACCTTGACCTGGTCAGGATCGAACTGCTGGCAATCGGCAGAGTTAGTATGCAATACTGCATTCTTAGGTGCATTCTTTGAATATTGTCTAGGAGGTAGCACTCAACTTTTTGTCTCTCTGTGAACTATTTGGTATCTCCCTCATTATTCTTTATTTCTATTCATTTTTAAATCATTTAAATATTTGAGTACTATAGAAGGTAATCATCCAGTTTCTGGTCAGGAAATAAATTTTGGCTGGTCTTAGAAAAGTGGAATAGTCATTTGACTGTGCTTTTCAAATAGAAAAATGCAGGAAAGCTAGTCTTCAAAAACATTTTTATATGTGTAAAGATACTCAGAAACACTGTTCTGATCTAGGCTTCCTGAGTCAGTAAAACACGAGTCCCAAAAATCTCTTTAATTTCAATGGCTGTGAATTCTGTTCATTCACAGATGAGTCCCAAATAGTTGTAAAGAGTCCTTTGGAATAAGGCTGATAATCACCCACCTTTATCTCCCTTGACACACTGCCAAAGACCTAATTAGCAAAGCCACATGGAGTCCAGAATCAAACAGAGCTTCAGACTTTAAACTGCACAGAATTGCTTCCTGCAAAGGCCCATGTGCCTTTGCTCCTCTTTAAAGTCTTATGGGAGGGGCCAATCATCTCCAAGCCCTACTCCCGAGTCGTCCCTTTTGTTTTAACTGTTCTTGCCTTCTGGCAGCTCTGTGCATGCACGCACTGGGAACAGGCTCCCCCTGTTCCTCTGCCTTGCTGAGGTCCGACTCTGGAGACTTCAGAGGCAGCACGTACCTCCCAGATGGCCCTTTCTCTGCCTTCAATGCAGAGCCCTCATCCAAGCCTTCCCCAGACTCCAGGACTGGCCTATGTTCCTCCCCAACCTCGTCACTGTCCGATTCTGCTGCCAACTCCGCAGGCCGCCGGCGGACCACAACAAACACAAAGGACTTAGTTGCTATGAATTTAGCTTTATCCCAAATTGTGTTCCTTTGGCTTTCACACACACACACACACACACACACACACACACAGAGAGAGAGAGAGAGAGAGAGAGAGAGAGAGAGAGAGAGAGAGAGAGAGAGAGAGAGAGAGAGAATTAAATATTTTGAAGACATATAAAACTTTAATATTTTGAAATTAAATAAAATGGAAGAAATGTTTTAAAATGTAGGATGTAAACTGCATAAATGGATTATTAAATATGCAATATTACATTGCAAATCTCTTGTTTTCCTCCTGATAATAACATTGTATTTGAAATGGATAGCAAATGTTTCTTATTTTGTGCTTCCTGGTCCCAAGGGAATAATGAATTGCTAGGAATGCTGGTCCCGTAAACTGATTATTCATTTCAATGTATTTGTATGCAACTGAACTGTGAATGAATGACATTTTTGACCTGTACATGAAACTTTCTTTATTCAAGTTAGCGTCTTGTTTTCTCCATAAAGACATATGTACTCACTTTGTAAGCCAGAAGATAACAAGTTCTCCTCTGACTCCAATTAGATAATTATTTCCCACCTTTGCCTTAATTAGGCATCCACTCCTTGTTAAATGCTTAACTCTACCCCACAAATATGTAACTTTTCCTTGCTGATGCCAAGTCTGCTGCCCTTTCCTGATTTATTTCCCCAAAAGCAATCTAAGCAATTCCAGAGATGGGGAAGACATTGAAGGTCTATAAAATGCATCCAAAAGGCAGCCCAATACATGTGATCTTTGTACCGTCCACAATTGATGGTGAAAACGTTTCTCCCATGTGAATATATAGAATTAATGATTGAAGCATTGCTAATTGTCTTTATTCTTTCTTTTGAATCTGACGGTGGCTCCATCAGCTGGCAACTGCATGTACAATAGGGCAAATTAGCTTTCAAATATCTTTGCCAATGTCTTTCTGATTTCTTGACAAACATTGCAGATGAGAAACCAAAAGAAGGATTGTATTGGTATTACCCAATTAAACAAAAACCCTAAGCCAGGGGTCAGCAACCTGCGGCTCTGGAGCCGCATGTGGCTCTTTCACCCCTCTGCTGCGGATCCCTGTCACTCAAAATATGTGTCACAACTGCCAATGTGCGACACCCACCGACACACCATTTATTGAGCTTTTCAACCCCCGGTAGGCCAACCATGGATAAATCCAAGAAAAGAAAAGTTTCAGAAGAAAACAGAATGCTTAATTCAACTACATATGCTAGTTTTGTGGCCGCTTAAGAAATAGTCAGGCACGGGAAGGGTTTTGTGGCTTCTGGTGTTTTCTTTTCTGTGGGAAATGGGTCCAAATGGCTCTTTGAGTGTTTAAGGTTGCAGACCCATGCCCTAAGCTAAAAACAAGGGAAAATATAGTCATAGCATATAGAATAGCAAGTAAGCATCTATTAGCCTTTCAGCATTACCTATCCTACTGAAAACATCCCCTCTAGATTTATTTATTTATTTATTTTCAAGATTTATAAGGCTGGCCAATTCAGGGAGTCTGGGTGATATACAGCATAAACATGGAATACATAATATAAAATAGTGACCAAGTACACAACAAAATAACCATGGGGGCAGGGATGAGGGCTACTATTCAACTGGCTCCTAAGGCCTGGGGACGAATCAGTCTTGGTGGCTTTGCTAAAGGTGAGAAGAGTTGGGGGGGGACTGACATATTCAGGAGATGGAGTGGGATGGAGAATCCCATTTCATATGCAAACAAAACACAAGGGCAGAATATTAGGGCATTATACTAAACTGCTGCAGGACTGATTAATAACAAATATAACACATTCAATCTTACTTTCTAACTACTTCCAATAAAATCAAGAGGTTCTTCAACGGAGGGCTCTTCATTTGTCACACGGTGTCTAATTACAGTCCTTGAGTAATACATAATTCATGCCAGTTCATTAAGGATTCCAGGCTCTCAAGAAAAGAAGTCATATTGTGTAAAATCTGCCTCCTCCCAGCTTCTTCTCAGTGGTACTCAGGGACACCTACTGCCCTGCTGGGGGGTCAGAGGATATTCAGAGCATCTGCTAATGTTATTGTGATAAAAATGAAAGTTTCATCCCTCCAGCTAAGAAAGAAATTGTATCCACTTCCTTCAAAAGATGTAAGGGAGAGTGAAAAGGAGGGAGGGATGGAAATACATCACCAAATTCAAGTTTCAGCTTAGCTCTTGGGGTATTAGCTGTAATGAGGCACCACAGTGGGCATTTAACACAAGAAGATTTGTCATACTTGATTGACAAGTCCTTGACAGATGTGCCCTGTCCTTGAATGGCAGTCCTGGATCTACATAAGGTACAAGAAAGAATGTGAATTTAAGCTAGAATTTGCAACATGTCTAAAGAATATAGCACAGGGGAAACCGCAGATTTCCTAAAAGAGAGATTACATGGGAAGATACAAAAGACACCCCCCATACACCCACGCTCACACCCTATGCATAGCTTGCTCCCTGACTTATTTGAACATACTGCATATAAAGAGCTGTGGAATTCCTAAAATGGTCTCTTTTTTTCTCTCTCTCTGAATAGACAAGGCATGATTTAGATTGCCTGTAATTTTGCAGAAATTCAAAACATGGCACTTTTACATCTAAAGAATATGCATCAGATTTCTACATGGCCCTAGAGATACTGCTGTTTCAGTTCCAGTCAGTATATTCTCATTCCTCAGGTTTTTTTTGTATGTGTGTGCATTGTATTTCTAGTCTCTTACATTCATATTCATACGCTTCCTTACATACCTTCCTATTTTAGTACTAATAAATTATAAACATCCCATAGAATTTTCAGCATAATTCATGGTCTTATCACCCATAAGTGTCATTTGTGAAAACTAGAAACCTTTCATATTTATTTATGTTTGAGGAGACAAGATGCATAATTCTTTCTCCAAAAACTACCAAAGATGTGTTAATGACCCTATCATTAGACAGGGCATCTGTCTCAAGAAGTAGACTCTGAAGCACAGTATTGGCAGCTCTCAGAAACTCCCCAGATGTTCTCTGAAATAATCTTATCTGTTCTGTCCATACACCAGCCATCCTTGCATTTAGCCTCCTGTCTTAAGTGTTTCAGCTGTAAAATGTCTTGGATCAACCATATTGGTCTGTCAAGTGGTCTATGAAGGAGATAATCTAGCAGGTTGAATATCAGTAGTGCAAGATCTTGATTCTTCAGATTAGCAGTCAGTAGTAGTAATAGCAGCAGCAGCAGCAGTACTCATAATAACAGCCATAGGAACATTTATGTAACAAATTTCTGCAAATGTAATTAAGGGAATTCACTATTGAATTAACACCTTCCACTTATGTTGATCTGTTTTTGAAAAGGCAGCAATTGCCTACTTCATGCTCTTGGGATGTTTTGACCCTACTGGTAGAATTGCAAAGATCATGGCTGGTTGAGAATACTGAGAGTTTCAGTACCAAATGTTGTGCCAGCTACGGAATTATGCAAAGCTGAACTATGGAAATCCAATAATCAATAACCTGCATGAGTAATCCTTGTTTGATGCCACGGCCAATTTATATTGCTGCTTACAGGAGCAATACTGAATAAGGGGAACTCATACAGTAGTATAGTTGGAATCACCATAATGGATTTTAGAATTTCCTGAGACAGCAGATTCTTTTTTTTTATTATTTAAAGCCAACAAAATAGGAACCGAGCTACATTTGGATGCTCTTAACCAGGGGTGAAATCCAGCAGGTTCTGACAGGTTCTGGAGAACTGGTAGCAGAAATTTTGAGCAGTTCGGAGAACCGGTAGTGGAGATTTTGAGTAGTTCGGAGAACCGGCAAATACCACCTCTAGCTGGCCCCAGAGTGGGGTGGGAATGGAGATTTTGCAATATCCTTCCCCTGGTGTAGGGTGGGAATGGAGATTTTGCAGTATCTTTCCCCTGCCATGCCCACCAAGCCACGCCATGCCCATCAAGCCATGCCCACAGAACCGGTAGTAAAAAAAAAAATTGGATTTCACCACTGCTCTCAACCTTAATTATCCTAAAAATACCCAAAGCGAGCTGAAGATCCCAAAGTTTTACTTTTTTTCCCAAGCAGAGCCAATCTATCACAACCTCTTGGTGACAGCAATGAAATGTCATTAGCATCTAGATTTTCAGCAGTCATAACCTGCAAGGGGAAAAGGACTGTCTCCTTATCTAACCTTGCAAGAAAGCTCAAACAAATGGTACTGAAAAGGAAACTATTGTGATCTAACCCCCATCTCCAGATCACATTGTAATTAAAATTTGCCAGGGTTATTTCATCAACAGTAAGGCCATTGCTAGCCTGCAGCATTCTGGGTGTCTTTAATGGCAAGCTAGAAGGAAATTATCAAGTCTAATTTATTTCAGGAGTCTGAATGGCACTGATTTCTTGCATGGAGAAATAAAAGAGAAATGAGTAAAATGTCAGAAGGATGCTACTACCTGAAATTTATCTGTTCTTTTCTTTAAAAACAACTATTTTTTCACAACAATTAGCTCTCTTTCTATCTTTAGAAAAAAGAATATATTCTCAAAAATAGCAAACAGGGGGAAAAGAAAATATGGAGGAAAAGATTCAAATGTGGGATTCAGATTCTAAGCATAACATAAATTCATTTCATTAGCTTAATCCCCCTCTCCCAAAAACAATCCTTTGGGTTAGCTTAGATTTGAACCTGTGTCTCCCTAATCCCAGACCCCCCCCCAAAAAAATTCAATAGAATATGATAATTAAAGAAATCATTATTGAAGCAGCAGACAAACTGAAAATGTCAGAAAGCTGATTGAATAAAGGCACCATAAGAGGAACTACTCTCACGTTCCAGGAGACTTGAGAAAGCTGCCGCTAGTCTATAGTTGGATACACATACCCCAGCAAGCTATAACATACTTTCCTTGTTTTTGACTCGTGTGAATCTAGGCCAGGGGTCTGCAACCTTAAACACTCAAAGAGCCATTTGGACCCATTTCCCGCAGAAAAGAAAACACCGGGAGCCACAAAACCCTTCCTGTGCCTGACTATTTCTTGAACGGCCACAAAACTAGCATACGTAGTTGAATTAAATGTTCTGTTTTCTTCTGAAACTTTTCATTTCTTAGATTTATCCATGGTTGGCCTACCAGGGGTTGAAAAGCTCAATAAATCATGTGCCAGCAGGTGTCGCACATTGGCGGTTATGACACATATTTTGAGTGACAGAGAGATGCAGCAGAGAGGTGAAAGAGCCACATGTGGCTCCAGAGCCGCAGGTTGCTGACCACTGATCTAGGCATTCTGGTTTAGAAATCATGTTTTAGATTTTAATTGGATTATACCCAACAGCTGCAGGGGTGTCAAACTGGCAGCCCTTGGGCCAGATGTTCACATGCAGGCCACGCCCACCCCAGCTCTGCAAAGGGAAAAAACGTTATAAAACATCGCATGACAACAACGTGACACCATGTTGTGGCCTGTCAGCGGCCTGTGCAGATTGTAGCTGATTCTGACAACGAGGAGGCTGGTGTGGTGCTGTGCCAGCAGCCTGTGCAGCTGGCAAGTCGGACAATGAGGAGGCTGGAGAAGATGTGGTGCCAGAGGCAGGGACTCAGCCAGGGCCTTCAGAACCTCCAGAAGCTCCTTTAAGTGAAGAGGACGAAGAGGAGGAGCCTCTTCTCGATGCACAGGTGCGCAGAGCTGCCAAAAGGCAGGAGTGGCTCCTCAGGAGGAGGTCTCCTCGAGAGTAAGGCTTGGAGCTAATTAGCCACTCCCTTAGCCTATTTAAGGAGGAACGCCAACTGAAGCAATTTGTAGGGAACAACTTTAGTTCACTCTCCTTCGCATCTGGATTCTCTGCAAAATTGCTTCTGGGCTTTCTGCCAACCATAATAAGATTGTGATTAATTTATTTTTGGTTTCTTGTAGGCTGTTAAAAAAGTTTGTTAACAGCCTTTGTTTGAGAAAGATGAGTTATTTTAGTAAATTAAATTTTGTACAGACTTTGTGTGTGCTGCGTTCTTTGGGGTCCATAGCAGGGGCAGAACATACCACGAGTTCGACTCCTGTGAGCTATGCTTTTTTTAAAAATAAACCATTTTTAAAAAACAAACCATGTCTTAATATTAAGACCGAGACCAACAAATATAGACAAAATTGTGCTAAATAATCTTAGGGTCTGAAAGTGAAGAGTGTAAAGGAAATGACTTTGACAAAGAGAGGGAAATCCCTCAGCATAGCAATGAAAAAGAAAATATTGCTTAAATCCAACAAATGAAAGCAGAATGCAGAAATGTAACAGTAACAATAACAGAGTTGGAAGGGACCTTGGAGGTCATCTAGTCCAACCGCCTGCTCACGCAGGAGACCTGTTCTAGGGATTCCCTAATTCATATAATAGAAAGGGCAGGGAGAAGGTAATACATAATCACATTTATTTAAAGTAGTTTTGGTCTTAGTATGGACTTGATTTCTTGGGCTTATCTCCATTTTAGGGCTGACATTGAATTTTGGATTAAGCAACGTTTTCCCTCTTTTTCCTTTGGTAACAGATCTCCCCTCTCTCCATCAAGGCCATCTTTTTTACTCTCTACATTGATTCAGTATAAAGCAGCTCATCATGCACATAAACATGTACCAACACTTTTCTGGCAATATGTGTCACAATTATAGCAAATATGGTGTTTCCAGAAAATATCCAATTCACTCTTATAGCTTCTGTACCGTGTAAGATATCAATTAGCAAGATACATAAAAAAATAAAGAAGTGTTAGAATATTGCGAAAACACATGAGCAAATTACACTCTCTAGGCCTA
>NW_027257087.1:0-46389 GCF_029215685.1 Pituophis catenifer annectens | reverse complement strand
AAAGTGGGTATAAATTTAATAATAAATAAAAATAATTATGCTGCTCTCCCATTGATCCTCATTCCCAGTTCATTGTTCTCTATAATGCTACAAGCTTCTTTTTTCTTCTTCTACAATATCATATATTTTCAGAGTGATATAATCCAAGGTTCCAAATTCTAGGCCTGAACCAAGAGCTCTTTAGTATTCATAGTATTATCATTATTAAAGAGCTGGAGATGTTTGTTTCACATTTAAATTCTAACTTTTCTCAGTTTATACTTTTCATAGCCATGTGTGAACTAAAACACAGTTATATGCCTATATTTATGCTTTTTAAAGTTTTGGGTTTCATTTTGCAGTTCAAAACAATGTACAAAAATAGATTTCTTGTAGGAAATTGATGTGTAGAAAAAGTGCAAGAAGTGAATGCAAAAACACATATGAGGATGAATGTGTTTCCTTTTTAAAAAAAATATGTAGGCTAATGTTGAAACAGGATGGAACAAACTTAAGAGTGGAAAAATGAGTAGCTGAAGGAGATCAGTTCTGACAGTTTCATCCATCCCACCCGATAAGTATAATATCTGATGATGTATGGAAGCACTGGTACACTTTTTTTTCTCTTTGCTTTCTGAATACTGACCCAATAATCCCAAAAACTCACATTTTGACAGCAATGTTTTTTTTTTTGGGTGGGGGAACTATATGGCTCACGCCCATCATGGTTTTTTTCTGAATGGCTTCCTTGTGCTATTCTCTGGCGCAATCTAACTTGCCTTCTTCCACTTTCTGAATATCTATGCGCTAATCGTAGACACCTTCTGAGTCTTACAATATTTTGGTTCTTGAGATTTCACCTGTATATAGCAGCATGCTGGGCACCAGCTTCACTTTTTAGCTAATAACAGCACTATCTATTTCTAGTTGTCATTTGATAATCCTTTATAACTGGGTTTTTTTTTTCTTTTTGAAAAGAAAAGATGATAGCCTCAACATGTTTTTGAAAGCTGAGGTTATTCTACTACACAAATACACACAGAGAGAAAAATCCAGCTAAGTAGCATTATGTGAAATGAACCCGTTTGCTAATATTGGCAAATCCATTGGTAAACTATCCAACATAAAAGCCAATGAAATGAATGGGAGTGTAGAAATCAAGCTCGGTTCAGCTTTCTTGGGAATAATTAAAATAACTGATATTTTGGTCTTTGCTACATTCACTTTAAACCGGGTGATAAATAACCAAATTATTCACTGATCATTCTTTCTCCATTGTATTTTCCAGGGCTGTTTTGCATTAATTGGCAAAATATTTCATTGTTCTTGTTATTTTTCCACTTGTTTCACATTTGTTTCATCCATCCTCAATATACCATATAGTACATGGACGTTATAGATCAAATGGACCCATTTCATACAAAGAGATGCTGGTTCTTGTTTCTAGGCTAAATGTTTTTTTCTATTTACTCTAAATAAATTAGTATTTATCCATGTTGTGTCTGTGTGTACTTTATTCTTCATAAATTCCCTGTGCTGGAAGGTATAGAATAATGAGGATCTTTTGTTATGCAGTAATTGGCTCCAATTTGGTCACCTACATGTGAAAAGATGTTAGCTGCTTAACATAGTGAATAATTAGAATTGCCAGTGGTCATTTGCATGCAACTGAAAAAAAAAATTGTTATAGCTTCTTTCTGCCGTTGTATTCTATTAAAGCCATTGCTGTATGAAAAGGATTTTTAGGGTATTATGTGTCCAATAGTCGAGTAATGTACACTTCAAAGCAGTGGGGGTAGAAATAGAGTAGACCGCAAAAGACACAACTGCTGCTTTGTGCCTCTGATGGATATCTTTCTCCTGCATTCCTCATAATATCTGATGGAACCAAGATATTAAAAGAGTAACATGAAGATATCACAATAGTTGTTTCCCTGATGTCCCTCTCATATCAATGGAAGTTTTAAAAGGGTTGTGATCAAACAGAGCTATGTTGATCCCAACATCCTGATCACCATCTAGGCTGTCCCCTCCTGGTTACACTACTACAGTGTTACATTTTAAGGACCACTCTAGCCTCTCTTTTTCTAATTGTGCGTTCATGTTGGGGCTGCATGCAATGCTTGAGGATGTGAATTTATGGCAATCAGTTGTCAGTCAGATAGGAGACAACAACAGGCCCTTCAGAGAACATCATGGCTGTTAATGTATGAAGCTAATTCCATCAATCAATATCAATTTAGCTGTTTAGTCATTTGTTTTAGATTTTCTAGTATGGACATCAAAGCTATTTTCTATGTTCTCCAGACTTCAGACATCTTCATTCTCCAAGATTCTCCAACTGCAGACATTAGTTTTAAAACAGTGATCAGAAGCTTTTCACTTCTGAAAACGTACTTTCTACAATATGATTATATTAAGTATATCAGCTCTGGCAATGTTCTGTCATACCATGCCACGCATGTGCAAAGCCTCCTGCACATGTGCAGAAGCTTAAAATTGTCACAAAAAAGTGATGTCGTGACATCTGCATGTGTGGGCAGAGCCTCCCGCAGCCGCCGCTACCAGTTTGCCCAAGCCGGATAGAACCGGCTGAATTTCACCCCTGTGTTGTTCTAAGGATTATCAAGATAAAGTAAGTAGTATCCTGTAGACTTATAAAAGTTCATCATCATGTTTTTTCTCAGTGGATGACCCAAGCAAAAGCAGATTCATTCAATGAGACATGTTTATCATTGTCTAGAGAATGTTTCTAGTTATATGGCAGGTTTGGAGAACAACAGCTAATTACATAACTTTGTAATGGGAACAATGACACATTTTGCTTCAGGATATTTTGAGTGGTTCTTGAAGCATGGCTAGAGAGAAGGGCACTGAATTATTTTAACTCTTCAGATAACCTTACTTTTAAAAACCGGTGCATTTAATATCTGTTTACTATTAATCTCAGCTTTTTTTCCATGCTGTTCATTTGAAATATTGGAGCATTTATTATTACCACTTGTAAAGTTTTTGTTGTTCACTAGAATTATGTGTAATCATTGTAAACCATGCTGATCTTCTATAATAATAGGTTTATTCAGAAGCATGACATAATTATTATTCTTAAGGGGCGGATTTGACCAGATTAGTTGGTATGCTTACTCAGTTGACAGTGAATGAGTTTTACAACTTGATTATGCTTGCCATGATATTGTTTATTTAGCAGGATAGGTCAGCCCTACAGCAGTTGATACATATTCTTTTGTTTAATTTCATTTTTTACCTGACAATTGGAACCTTAGCTATCTTACTTATGAATGTACATTTCTGATACAAAGATTTTTGTCTTTGTCTTCTCTCACAGGAATTTGGAACCGCTTGCCTCACTTTTTTGTTTTAGAGCAGCAAAATTATTTATCACGTTAAATACAGGTCTTGAGAAAAGAGGTGATACTGTCAGGAATGAAGGAGGTGGTAGTTTGACTTTCCACAAGAAATCACTTAACCCAGAAATTCTGGACAACTATTGACCAATTTCCAACTGCTTGATGAAAAAGTGATGGGTCTGCAGTTGTAGAGAGCTTTATATATCCTCCTGGGCCTGCTGGCTTCAGTACCATAGACTATTATTTCTTTCTAGACAGCTTCAGGGGCTGACAATAGGCATCCATTTTTCTTCTTTTTTCCCTTAAGGGAATGAAGGATGTCTACCAGAGTTTACCTCTGTTATGATTCTCCCTCAAGTAGATTCAGTGGAATTACACTGAAATTAAATTTACAAGACTTTTGCTCAATTAAAACCACATCATGTTACACTTTATCTGACATGGAATTAGTCATGCTTGTAGTAAATCCAACCAGTCTGTTCAACCCCTTCCCCCAACTCTCTCTACATGGGGCTTCCCTTGGGGTGCACCCGGAGGCTGCAGTTAGTCCAGAATGCGGCCGCGCGGGGGATTATGGGAGCGACGGGGCGCTCACATATGACACCTCTCCTGCATGAGCTGCACTGGCTTTCTGTGGTCTTCTGGGTGCACTTCAAGGTGTTGGTGACCACCTTTAAAGCGCTCCATGGCTTAGGGCCGGGGTATCTGCGAGACCGCCTTCAGCCGCCAATAGCCTCCCACCGACCGGTTCGCTCGCACAGAGAGGGCCTCCTCAGGGTGCCGTCAGCCAGACAGTGCCGGCTGGCGACCCCCAGGGGGAGAGCCTTCTCTGCGGCAGCACCTGCCCTCTGGAATGACCTACCCCCTGAGAGACGCACAATATCAGACCTCCGGACTTTTCGTCGGGCCCTGAAAACACACTTATTCCATCTAGCCGGGCTGCCTTGATCCCATCCTCTCAGTTTTAATTGAATTCAGTTTTAATTGGGTTGTTTTAAATTATTGGGCCGAAATTATTTAATTGTTTTTTAAACTGTTTTTAAATTTTATATGCTATGTTTTATCTTGGCTGTACACTGCCCTGAGTCCCGCAGGAGAAGGGCGGTATAAAAATAAAATAAAATAAAATAAAATAATAAAATAAAATAATAAAATAAAATAAAATAAAATAAAATAAAATAAAATAAAATAAAATAAAATAAAATAATAAAATAAAATAAAATAAAATAAAATAAAATAATAAAATAAAATAAAATAAAATAAAATAAAATAAAATAAAATAAAATAAACTCCTCCCCAAATATATCTGCTTTTGCCCAAAGATGCACTTTCAGCTTCATGGTCTGTCAAGGCCTTCCTTGACAAATAATAGGAGAGTGACAACTGTTAAATTACAGCTTTAAGTCTGAGGCCTTTTCAAGGTGATAAAAGCCCCTAATTATTAACCAACTTTCTGGCAGACGTATGCAAACATTTTTATCCAAAGCACCTTTGAATTGCTTTCTCTCCATTCTTACAGGATTATATCAAGTAACTCATGATAGTTACATAAATATCATGCTTCAAACATCAGTTTTTTAATGCAAAAAAATCCTACTTTGACTAGTCTGTTAATTAGATTGTTAGATCAAATTATAACTGTAATATATGTAATATTCTGGATTACCTCTGCAGGCTGGCAGTGCAATCTAAATCCTCCATTTGAAGGAGAGATGTGGAAAAGTCTTCTTCCAAATTTGTCTAGAAATCAGAGTCTATGTGCCAGATGTCAAGTGTCTGTGGGAAGTATCCCTTCAGTTTTAAAATTACTGTGATAGAGTTGGATTCAAACAATAGAGTAACAGATATATCAGTCAATGATGCTTGACTGTATTTCTCAGTGATTGATTTCATAAATCAAAGTCTGAAGAAATACGTCAAATCTGGCACCACATATGTGAACTGATCATTCTCTATAAGAATATGCTATGCCTTCATTGTCAGGGGAGCAGTACATCCTATACGTTTAAATGCTCCTTTTCATTTTTCTCAGTATTGAAAATGTTGTGGATTAAATATCAACGAAATGTCAGTATTTGTGCGGCAGCATAAGGAATACAAATCTCTAATTTCTTGGTATTTCCCAGTAATTCTAATTACTGAAATGCTGTTCAGTGTACATTATGGAATTAGCTCTTGAGAAATATACCTAGGAAAAGATGGTTTTCCATTGATCAGTTAATGGGGTCCGAATCCAATTTCCACAAATGCTAGGTAGATGAAACTGATATGGACACATCTCTTTAACGGTATAAATGGGATTCAAGATAAGACATTTATTTGGGGAATAAAATACTCAATGAATTTTGTAGGCTGTTATGGGTGTATGATTTCAAAGTTTCATAGTGTCAAAACAAACAGAACCACACCAACTCGTAGATCCTTAATTTTCTGCTTTCCTGTCCTTATGGATTAATTTTTCAGAGTGCTGAATTTGGCAAGCCAAGCTTTCAAAATTTCAACTCAGCTCCCATAATTTTAATAGAAAAATCCATGTCTCAGCTGTGTACTTATAGAGAGTTTGATTTCCAGATGCATTTGTTGGAAACTTTTGTCTGATTGATAAGCTAATATGGTAGTAGTAATTAGCTACGTCATTATGATTATTTAGTTTTACAACCTACCCTGCTAATGGGCCATTGCTTCAGCAAATCTTCCTTATAGTCCTTCCTACTTATTTTTATACCCAAAATCTTTATGGACAATTAATTTTTATAGTGGTTAAGACACAAGGCTAGAAGATTGTTAGTTCTAATCCCAATTTAGGCACTAGGCCAACTAGGTGTGCCAGTCATTGTCTATCAGACATAGAAAAGAGGCAATGGCAAACCACTTCCAGAAACATTCCCAAGAAAATGACAGGGACTAGTTCTGGCAGTTGCCAGAAGTCCATTCTGATTTCAAGGCACCAAAACCAAAACAAACCCACTCCTTATTTAGGACTTTCCATAAAGTGAACTAATGAAGACCTTATGTGCTTTTTTAAAAAAAAATACTTCTGAGAGTTTTGCCCTTTTTTTTAGTATATGATTTTATTACAATTTAGCTACAGCTAAGCTTTCGATTTTAGTGAGAAAGTTATTCACAGATCAGCAAACATTCATATATTACTGTGGGCTAAACTCAATACAGTTGGATGATTTTTGAGCATCCAGTCCCATTGAAATCATGGAAATCTGTATCTTTAAAAATCTCAGAGTCTTGAGTGAATCTTGCACAAGCAGACCAAGCTCTGTGTCTTCTTCAGCACATAAAGGCTTGCAAGTTTCAGCTTCAGTTTTTCTGTTTCGAAGGTGGCATTTGATCAGATATACTGTAGGAGATAGGGCAGGGACTGTCACTGTACAAGACCAGTTATGATGTGGGGCTTGGTATACAATATAACAGGGCTGTCAAACTCCCGGCCTGTGGGGCTGATGCATCACACGCTGGCCACACACAGGCCTGGTTTAGCAAAGAGGGGGGGAGTCCTCAGGAGTGGGTTCTAAATTATTTTACTACCGGTTCTGTGGGCGTGGCTTATTTTGTGGGCATGGCTTGATGGTCATGTGACAATTCTTTAGGATTTAGCAGAGGTACTGGTCTACCAGGCTTTTAACTGCTTGCAGAGCTGTACTCATTTGTTTTTTGGAGGCACTGGTCTACCCATTTATTTTTTCAGGCACCGGTCTACTCATTTGTTTTTGGAGGCACTGGTCTACCCATTTATTTTTTCAGGCACTGGTCTACTCATTTGTTTTTGGAGGCACCGGTCTACCACCAAACTGCCTTTTACCACTGATCAGCTGTAGGGCGGCCCTTTGAAGCCCCCCCCCCCGCAGGAGTTTAAACAGTTTTTTTCTTCTAGCCAATCAGCTGGGACTCAGGAGGCAGCAATAGATTGGGGATGGAGCCAAATTAAAGGTAAGAATAATGCGGGGGTGGGGGGACAGAACCGGTTTGGTGATGTCATATCGTCACCGCTACCGGCTTGGCGGAACTGGGCGGAATCAGGAGGAGCCCACCACTTGGAGTCCTGATACGTCATGTGACACCGCTGTGACGACTTGAGTTTGTCACCCCTGCAATAAAATGTAACATAGGCTTTGGGACCTTCTGTATATAGGGATTTACCATCTTTGCTGCTGAATTAAGTCTCCCAAACAGACCTGCTGCACAAATCCTCACAAATCCTGCTTGAAGAATAGGTGGCAGTTGTGGCCAGGAGGGCCTTTGCACAGCTTCAGGTTGTGCACCAGTTATGCACATTCCTGGATCAGGAGGCCCTATTCTCAGTCACCTATGCCCTGACTACCTGCCAAATGGATTACTGTAATGTGTTCTACATAGAGCTGCCCTTAAAGAGTATCTGGATGCTCCAAGCAGTACAAAATACAACAGCTTGGGCAGTTATGTGTAGTCCAGTTTCTTGGAAATAACAAGGCTAATGTGAAAAAACGTTTTAATGCAGGTAAAACATAATCAAATTGGTCCTCCTGTTTTCTACATGCACAGTATCTTATTTTATATTGTGAACTTGAATGCTTTCCATGTCATAATAGATATTATATCACAATATGTTTGTCTTTCAAGATTGACAAACTCATAAAGAATTTTAGTTATATATCTACAAATGGAGTCCATGCTCAGATACGTTCCAGGTATGTCTAAGCACCTGCCAACTCAGAAGGCTGGACAATGCCATTTTACCCATCCTTACCTTGCAGAGTCAACATTTACCTGATGTTATTGCTACCATCAGAATGTGCCCATTCCCAATATATGTTATACTATATAATACATATACACATACACATACATATTATACATACAGAGAGAGAGAGAGAGAGAGAGAGAGACAGAGAGAGTGAGAGAGAGAGAGAGACAGAGACAGAGAGAGACAGAGACAGAGACAGAGAGAGACAGAGACAGAGACATAAAGTGCCCATTCCTGCCAGCCATCCCCATCAGATATATGTCATTGGCAAGCAATGCCAGTTTTGGAATGGGACAAAACTGTTTGGCTACATGACACAACATGCTTTGGAATGGAATCTGTGAGGCAAACTGTTAAACGTGGAAGAGATGAGTAGTTTTTTCTACCCACCGGGATAGCTCATACCATTGGGCAAATATATTTCCTTGATGAAAAGACAATGATTGGCAATGCAGGCAGAAACCATTTGCATGACATCATCAGACCCATTTTCATGTCATGCATCAGACAGTTTGACCATGGATCAGTGGTGAAATTCAAATTTTTTTACTACTGGTTCTGTGGGCGTGGCTTGGTGGGTGTGATGTGGCTTGGTGGGTGGCTTGGTGGGCGTGGCAGGGGAAGATATTGCAAAATCTCCATTCCCACCCCATTCCTGGGGGAAGGATACTGCAAAATCTCCATTCCCACCCCACTCCTGGGGGAAGGATATTTCAAAATCTCCATTCCCACCCCACTCCTGGGGCCAGCCAGAGGTGGTATTTGCTGGTTCTCCGAACTGCTGAAAATTTCCACTACCAGTTCTCTAGTACCTTCTGGATTTCACCCCTGCCATGGATCCACCAAATTTCAATTGGGATGAAATGGAGAGGGAAGTGGGGAAGACAGGATAGTTATGAGAGAAATATTACAAGTATCTTATTAATCAACAATTGTAATTTGTTGAGACCTTCTGAGATTGAATATAGAATGACAGAATTGGAAGGGACATAGTCCAACCCCCTGCCCAAGCAAGAGACCCTATACCCATGATGGCAAACCTATGGCACACGTGCCACAGGTGACACACAGAGTCCTCTCTGTGGGCATGCCAGCCGTCGCCCCAGCTCAGCTCCACCACGCATAGTCCCGTGCCTCCCACCGGCCAGCTGGTCTTCAGGGCTCTGCCGCGCATGCGTGGGGGTAGAGCACATGCAGGGGACGTGTGTGTGCATGCATGGAGGCGCACACCATTTTGGGCCTGGAAGGCCTCCTGCACCAACCTGGAAGCCAAAACGGGGCGTGGGGGGTGCCGGGGCACATCCACAGGGGTGCCAGGGCACATGCGTGGGGGACACGCATGCATGCATGGGGGCAGGGTGCATGCTCAGGGGCAGGGTGCATGTGGGTGTGGGTGTGCTCACATTGCATTTGGGGAGTTTGTGCACGCACACATGCATTTGCATGAGCGCATGCGCAAACACGCTCTGGACACTTGGCACCAAAAAGGTTAACCATCACTGCCCTATACTATTCCAGATAAATAGCTGTCCAATCTCTTCTTAAAAATCTCCGGTGTTGGAGCACCCACAAGTTCTAGGTTGGATCCCTCTTTGATAAGTTTCCATCTGTTACTTCTTGTCTTGCCCTCAGGTACATTGGAGAATAGGTTGTCCTCCTTTTCTTTGTGATAGCCTCTTTTAATGCATATAAATTCAGCAGTCTCTAATTCAATCATGCTAGCCAATTTTCTTTGTTCCAAAACAGTTACTTTGAGATTTCTAAAGGAGTGTCCCATGAGGTTAAAATCCCAATATTACTTTGTCCTACTTTTGAGACCTCGTGTCACTTGTATCTAATTGGTTAGCATAGGAACTGAACTGTTTAGCCTACATAGGATCCAGAAGGGTATTCCTGACAAATGATGGCATATGTTATCTTACACTTAGATGAAGGACATATGAAAGTATCTCTAATCTTAGATATGAATTTGTTGAGACCTGTGATACTGTTGTTTTGGGTAAATGTAGGAGCATGGTGGTTCATTGCAGTTTTTGGTTATGATAGTATAATTCTGCAGGCATTTTTGTTGCTTGTGAAAATCTGCTTCAGATTGTGTAGTTGTCTGTATGTATGTATGGATACCTAGATAAATTGGTACCACTTTAGTGGGAAGGCAACAGCATTCCATGCACCTTTGGCATATAGTCATGCTGGCCATGTGGGTACCTCAGAAGGGGCAATGTTGTTGTACAGTAAGGACCACGGTTTATATTGTAAATAAAGTATTTGAGTTGGTTGTTCAACAATGCTTTATCAACTGGTATCCTGAAACTTCCTCCTTTACTTGATACTACCTGATAACATTGGCCTTATCTAGACACATGAAAAAAGAATTTATTCTCAAATTTCATCAATACCTCAAAATTTCCACCCCACCATCCACCTTAGCTTAAAACTGAGGTGTATGAGCCGAGGTGGCGCAGTGGTTAGAGTGCAGTACTGCAGCTACTTCAGCTGACTGCTAGTTCAGCAGATCAGCAGATCAAATCTCACCGGCTCAAAGTTGACTCAGCCTTCCATCCTTCCGAGGTGGGTAAAATGAGGACCCAGATTGTCGGGGGCAATATGCTATTTGGTATACTGTCTTTGGTGTAAGCCGCCCAGAGTCCTTGGAGAGTGGGGGGCATAGAAATATGAATAATAAAATAAATAAAAAAATAAAAAAATAAAACCACCTACAAAACAAATTCACTTCCTTGATAGGTAAAGGTTTCCCCTGTCCAGTTGTGTCCGACTGTAGGGGGCAGTGCTCATCTCGGTTTCTTAGCTGAAGAAGCCAGCATTATCTGAAGATATTTCTGTGGTCATGGCCACCATGACTACATGCCAAAGGTGCACAGAATGCTGTTGCCTTCCCACTAAAGTGGTACCTATTTATCTACTTGCATTTGAATGCTTTTGAACTGTTAGGTGGGCAGGATGTTGGGGCAGGTAAGAGGAGCTCACTCTGTTGCATGGTGCTCAGGTCTCAAACTCAGGCTGTCAGCTTTCCAGCTGACAAGCTCAGTGTCTTTAACTGCTGAGCCACAACTCCAGTTCCTTGATAGCATCATAAAATACACAATTGTCATCTGTAATGTGACACAGAAAACTTACAAATCACCGTCCATAGCTATGTGCTTTCAACTTCTGTCAGACCTTACCAGCAAATCTATTATCTATTGCCAGGCTCTACCTTATAACCACATTTGTTCAGACCTGCTTGACAAAAAATGCTCAACTGGTGGAATTAAATCAGGCATTCAGGAAACTGAACTACCCACCCAATTAGATCAATAGACAAGTCAATACAACCAGATCAATTCTCAGGGAAAACCAATTAAAAGACCACAAAAACAAAGCAACAGAACAACACTTATTGTTACCTCTCCACACCTTGTCCCTATTTACATCTTATATCAGTTTAATCATTCCCTGCAGCTGATGGTGAGCTGTAATTTTATAGAAAGATTATGCCTTTTAATAAAATTTGTTAGTCTGAGTAAGAGCTATTAGGCTTCAGATAATTTTGATGACAAACCTCCATTGGCTCTCAACAGACTAATCTCAGATCTTATTTTCTCCTTTCCCATTTGTCTCCAATAAAAAGGAGGGAAGGAGAGGGAAAGGGAGAAAGAGGAGGAAAAAAATAACATTAAAATGCTATTTTGAACAAATACCATTGCAATAACTAACTGGAATATCTCTCTCTCTCTCTCTCTCTCTCTCTCTCTCTCTCTCTCTCTCTCTCTCTCTCTCTCTCTCTCTCTCTCTCTTTCTGTTTCCCTTCAAAATAAATATTAAGATTATATAGACTTTCCTGTGTTTGGTGAAAGGGAAAAATTATTTCCCTAAACACCGGAAAAATCCAAGCAAGAGTCACACAAACACTTGAAAGGGAACATTTTTCTAAATTTATCCAGCACATTTGATTAATTTCTGGAGTGCAATTCCCAGTCCTGGTGGGAAGACAGCTGTTGAAAAACAGCAAGAAGGAAATGGTTACTGTTTTCATAATTCAGAACATTTTCAAAGCACCTTTCCCCAAAAAAGAACAGGATAGAAGGACAGGAGAGGTTTTAATCCTTCCTTGGTAACCATTTGCTGTTTGATTTTGCCTACTTAATAATAAAAAAATAAAACTAAAATATTACAGGCAAGCAGTTTATTCATTATGTTGCCCAGCAGGCAAAGAAATCAGCAAGAGCATAGGATTTTTTTTTTTTTTGGGGGGGGGGGGTTGCTCCATATGTTTGTTTGCCAGTTTATACAGAAAACAGTAACACATACACAGTTTGTGAAAAATGCTGAATGCTGCAAAAGCGAGAGAGGCAGTGGGAGCTGAGTGAGGAGGGATGCAAAACCCAGCATGAAGGAAATAGATCTCCTAGAAAAGCAGCAAGAAGATAGCTTTAAAACAGAAGAGTCTAAATAATCCGTGACATAGTTCTCAATCTCTGGACAGGAAATGAGCAAAGGAAATTCCTGGAAATGAGAAGGAAAAAAGAGGGTTTCCCTTCCCCATCTTTAAATAAGGACCTTGATTGTCTTTCAATTGTCTAAGGAGAATGGATGCATTAATTCATCTGCTTGTTTATTTAGGCTTACAGTTCAGAAGAAGGAAAAATTGAAAACTGATAGGCCCTAAGGTAGAGCATAAAGATTTATTCATCATTGGAGCTTTATGGGTAGAAATAATTAAAATATTATACCCTCCCACCAAAATAAGAAGAGAAGTTTAGCTGGTTTGGGCAGAATGTGTAAATGTAGTCGGAGGGACTCCAACACAGACAAAATGGTTTTTGATGCAGTATGAGATTTGAGCAATGAGCAATAGAGTTTCTTCTCTAGAGACTTGGCACAGCAAAGGAAGGAGGAGGAACAGATACAGTATTATTCAAAAAGACAAAATAGTTAGCTTTAACTATTTAACTAAAATTAAAGGGTGACAGAAAGGCTACTAAGCAGAGATGCCTCCAATTTCTATCAAAGTTTCCATTAAATCTAATAGACCAGTCAAAACAAATGTTGAACCTTTGAGTATTCCTACAGTAGCTTTAACAATAGAAAAAATGATACAGGGTTTAATGCTTTGTGGGAATACCAAAAAGCAATCAAAGTTAATTAGTTAGTCAATTAATTTAACTAAAACTGATTTAGTTTTATGTTGGGGAGAGACAACAATGGATTCAGTGATGGGCAGGTGACATAATAACAGTGTTCCAATATTTGAGGGGCTGCCACAAAGAAGAAGGGGTCAATCTAATTTCCAAAGCACCCGAAGGCAAGAAATGGATAGAAACTAATCAAGGAGAGAACCAATCTAGAATTAAGAAGAAATTTCCTAACGGCGAGAACAATTAACCAGTGGGCTTGCCTTCAGAAGTTGTGGGTGCTCCATCAGTGGAGGTTTTAAAGAAGAGGTTGGACAGCCATTTGTCCAAAATGGTATAGAGTCTCCTGCTAGTGCAGGGGGTTGGACCAGAAGACCTCCGAGTTTCCTTCCAATTCTGTTATTCTGTTACGTTTATGAGCAACTTTGAATTACCTCTAGTCACAAGTGGTTGAGGACTTTGTGTTTCCTAGTTGACTATTATTATTATTGATTGATTGATTGATTTAGACAGCAGGAATAATTGTGAGCAGCCAAAAATCTTACTCAATCAGTAGATGGCTGGGTTAAATGTGTTGTGGAAATAGGTTGGTGTTTCTGGATATTTTTTCAGCTCCCATGAATTGATAGTGCTCTTTTGTGCTGAGAAGGTATCATAGAATAGCATGAGGTCTCTTGCCCATGCAGGGGTTAGACTAGATAACCTCTAAGGCAGCAGTCACCAACTGGTGGTCCGTGGACCACTGCTGGTCTGTGAGACAATTTTGGTGGTCCGCAAAAAAATTATTTGCATTTTTTATATTGCACTAAATCAGGGATCCTCAAACTACTAAATGAGCCGAGGTGGCGCAGTGGTTAGAGTGCAGTACTGCAGTTACTTTAGTTGACTGCTAGTTTATCAGATCAGCGGATCAAATCTCACCAGCTCAAGGTTGACTCAGCCTTCCATCCTTCCGAGGTGGGTAAAATGAGGACCCAGATTGTTGGGGGCAGTATGCTATTTAGTATACTGTCTTTGGTGTAAGCCGCCCAGAGTCCTCAGAGAGTGGGTGGCATAGAAATATGACAAATAAATAAATAAATAAATAAATACAGCCCCTGAGCCGCAGAAATGCAATGAATATTTGTGTTTCAGAGGAGGGTAGAAATTCTGACTTGGGATCTGCTTCAGCTTCCTGGTGCGGGGCTTTGGGTGAAGGCTGGAGGGAAGTGCCACTTGTTCCAGTGGGATTGCCTCATGGCCTGGAACTGGCTGACCATCTCAGCCCACTGAGCCTCCAGGCACCGGTACCTGGCCTCACACTCTCGCAGGTCTTTCCTCCGCTTGGAAAGCCTATGCTCGTAGTCCCCTTCTTGGTCAGATCCAATTTGAACTGAGCCAGCTGTTTTGCCAACTTTTTCTCGTGGTGGCTGCTTAGCTCCAACAACTGCTTCCTGTTGGGGCCCTAAGAAGACTGGGCTGGCTGGGCCAGCGAAGAGTGGCTGGGAGTGGAGGGGAGAGTAGAGGCTGGCCAGGCACTCCTTGATGTGAGTGACATTGAGTTGGTCACGCCCACACAGTCACATGACCACCTAGCCACACCCACCCAGCCAGTCATTAGATAGATCATATTAGTGGTCCGCAGGATTTAAAATTATGAATTTAGTGGTCACTGAGGTACGAAAGGTTGGTGACCCCTGCTCTAAGGTCCCTTCCAACTGTATTATTATTCTGCTGTTTTGAATATTTGCTCCTCAAACGTGAGCACTGGATTGATTGGTTTCATGATGCGTTTGCTTTTGTGGCTATCCATGGTACTTCAGGAATTTTCTCTGACTTTAAAGTTCACTAATGCCTTTTGTATCCTGCTTCTTTAAAACTCAAAAGCATTGCCTTCACTTTAGGGAAGTCAGAAGAACAAATGTCATCCCATCATTGAAGTGACAAAAGATAGCATGTTCTGCTTTTTACACAGTGTGATGATGCTTTGGAGTTGTTGTTTTTTTATTTTGCTTTTTGTCATTTTTTTTCTGATATTGCCTAAAATAAGATGCCTTATATTCAACTTGTTTATCCCTGATGCTGCACTCTGATTTGTAACTAATTAGCTTTTAACCATCTACTGGGGATGGGTATTGTACTGATTTGGATTTGATGAATATGTAATAGAAGAAATGAAATAGATATCACATTAGAAATGCAATTAAGATTCCAACTTACCTCTTCATTCCCAAGAACAATAGCAAATCTCTTGCATGTCTGTATGTGATCACTTTTTTTATCCATCAAGTAACCTTGGTGAATTTAACGTGAGCATTTGAAGGTTAGCTTTTCATTTAATATTTCGTAAAACTGATCGGAAAACAAATAAAATAAGGCTCTCGGTCCTCAATGCCCAGACCTCCATATTTTTCTCTGATCTATAATGTCTTTAAATAAACATAATTAACTGATGAAAATTCTATTTAAAAGATTCCCTTTGTGAATTAGTAAAAATATTGTTGCTAGGCAGATCCTGAATAATTTATCATGCCACTCTGACAAACTATCTTTCCCTTACTGATATTGGGTTTTTCCCCCAGTTGTATAACTGAAGGGGTATTATATGAATCATTGAAGAACAGTGATCCAATATACAGCGCATAATTGGGGGGCGGGTAATGTCTCCTCAGTGAAGGTATGTATTTGACTAAAACTGAGCATGTGTCCTTTAGTTGTAACTCTTGGCAACAGTACTAATATTATTAAGAGCCGCAGTGGCGCAGTGGTTAAAATGCTGTACTGCAGGCTACTTCTGCTGACTGCTTGGTGCCTGCAATTTGGCAGTTCAAATTTCACCAGGCTCAAGGTTGACTCAGCCTTCCATCCTTCTGAGGTCAGCAAAATGAGGACCCAGATTGTTGGGGAAAATGTGCTGACTCACATTTTAGAGAGGGCTATAAAGCAATGTGAAGTGGTATATAAGTCTAAGTGCTATTCAGTGATGAAATCCTATTTTTTTTACTACCGGTTCTGTGGGCGTGGCTTGCTGGGTTTGGTGTGGCTTGGTGGGCATGGCAGGGGAAGGATACTGAAAAATTTCCATTCCCACCCTACTCCAGGGGAAGGATACTGCAAAATCTCCATTCCCTCTCCACTCCTGGGGTCACCCAGAGGTGGTATTTGCTAGTTATCCGAACTACTCAAAATTTCTGCTACCGGTTCTCCGAACTGCTCAAATGTTCCATTACTGGTTCTACAGAACCTGCTGGATTTCACCCCTGGTGCTATTGCTATTAAGGTTGGCACAATGAAATGACTTAGATCAGAATTTAACTCTCCACTCTATCATAGATCTTCTTAGGTGATCTTGAATTGTACAGACTGTTCGTCATGCAGAATTAATTTTAGAATTATTTAGGCTTTCAAGTTGTTGTGAAGATAGGATAGGATGTATAGACATATGAAATGGTACAAACCTGTCATCCTGTCTGCTACCCAATAGTCTTCATTGTCCAGGTATGACAAAGGATCTGAAGATGAATAGCCCACAAATTGTACACTAATAGTACTAGTCATTATTTTTACATACCCATCAGCAATATTGTGTACGACCAAACAAGACTACAGTAATAGGATTGCTATCATCTAACATTTCCAAATGTAGATTGTGCACTATAGCAATGGAACCAAACTACTAGGCTTCTTGTGACCAAGTGAGCAATCAGTATATGGAAACATTGCTTCATTTTAATTATTAAATACAAAGTTGGGGAAAATACATATATTTAATAGCAATAGTCCAAAACAGAATTATAACTGATTAGTGATAATGAATACATTCTTCAAATAGCCAATCTATTCCTGTTCACAATATGCAAAAATATCAAAAAACCTGTTTATTTTGAAAGTTTTATCATTTTAAATATTTTTAATATTTAATTGTTTTTATATTTTTAGAACTATATCCCACCCAGAGTTCCTGGTTGAGATGAGCAGCTATAGAAAATAAATAAATAAATAAATAAATAAATAAATAAATAAATAAATAAATAAATAAATAAATAAATAAGTGGGTGGGTGGATTGATGGATGGATGGATGGATGGATGGATGGATGGATGGATGGATGGATGCAAAGCAAGAAAAAGGTCCAGCAATAGTAAGCCAAGGAAATTAAAAACATGAGCTAGGAAAAAAGAAAATATATTTAAATATAGTTTACACCAACACCATTCACTGAACCATTTCACATTTCACATTTTCTGTATTTGTAAACTAGTCTCATTTCCATTATATCCATAACAGTGGTTTGTTCGTTGCTTTTTGTTCCTTCAGTTTCTCACCTCTCTCTCTCTTTTTGAGGATCTCATCAATCCAAGCATGATTTTCTTGGTCTTTCCCTTACTTTTTCCCCCTTTGTTCTTCCTTTGTATATTTCTTTCACTATTTGATCTTTATTTATTTTCTCCATATCACTAAACTACCTTAACATACTCTTTACATAATGTTCCTTCACTTTTGCATTCAATCTACATTACATTAATTAACCATTCATCCTTGATCCTAATTCTTGTTGTTTTACCATACATATTTCTTAAATAATAGTATATAATATAATAGTATATTATAGAATAATAGTATATTCAACTTCTTCTATATTACTTTTGATATATTTATCTGTACAATACAATACAATACAAAGATATCTATCTATCTGGAGCTAGAACAAAGGCAGAAACAAGAAATAGGAGGGATATTATTATACAAATTTCCATATAATATACTAAAAGTAATAGCTAGATGTAAAGATTAAATGTTGAAAAATGGTGACACTATGTATGTTTTAATGATATTGTTATGGTCATTAGAATGGCAGACTAAAATGCTGAACAATTAAATAATGAAGGCCTATATTTTAACACAAATATGTATAATAACATTATAGTTACAGGAGTATTATTTAAATAACAAATATTATTAATACTACCATTACTACTTGTATCCAAACGAATGATACCCAGATGCTTCACTGTTCATGTATTGATATTGATGTATATTTTTTAAAAAACTATTTTTAAAAGAAGAATTTTACTCCATAACTTCACTCATAACAAACGTAACAAATAAATCTCCTTTTTTATCCATTCTTCTTAGTTTTCCTTTAGATAGTGGAACAACAATAGCATCCTTCCCAATATAACATTCATATGTTAAATATGTAGCATAGCTATTTTGTGTACACTGCATCTGTAGTTTAAATTTTCTCCAGTTACAGTACATTGTCTATAAATTCGGTCTTACAAATTTTCAACATTTTTGCATTTATAACTTCCTTTTTCCTATCACTTTTCTCTTGGACATCAATATTTATACCACTCATTTCAATTCCAGTTTTCAGTGTTCCAGTAAAGGTCTTTTACATGTTCCTTCTAACATTTCCTCACTTTAGTTTTATCCAAAATCATTTCCTCACTTTTTTAAAAAAAATCCCTTTACTTTTTAGTGGCTATTTGTTTAGCCATGTTCACATATTTCTAAAACATTTTTTTAAAAGTTTCCTATCAAAATCACTCTTCCTCTTTTAATTTTAATCATTCTATACTGCTTTTGATTACATTCCTTGTATGTTGTTTTTCTTTCTGTATACATTGTAGCTTTCTCACATCCTTATTTCTTGCAACAATCATTCTTTTATATGGAAAGTTTTCCTCATTCATAGTCTCTTTCACTTCATCATCCTTCGTCATACTTTCCATAATGTCACATTCTTCTATATTACTTTGAAACATACCTATTTTCATTCTGCTTCAAACAGCTTCCACATCCCTTCTTTAAGTCCATTCCCCATTTTTTCTTTTGGAAGATTAATTTATCTAAGGTAAAGGTAAATATGTGCTAGTCGTTCCCAACTCTAGGCAGAGGTGAAACCCGGCCGAATCTATCCGGCTCATGCGAGCTGGTAGGGCCAGCGGTGGGAGATTCTGCACACCCACCGGGATGTCATCACATCCCTGGTTTTTACCCTCAGTGCATGCGCGGTACTCATAAAGTTTCAAAGCCGAAGAGCCAACTCTGTGGTAATATGGCCAACATGACTATATGCCAAAGTGCACAGAACGCTGTTACCTTCCCACCAAAGGTGGTCCCTATTTTTCTATGTGCATTTTTTACATGCTTCCAAACTGCTAGGTTGGCAGAAGCTGGGACAAGCTCACCCCGTTACACGGCACTAGGGATTCGAATCGCTGAACTGCCGACCTTTTGATCGACAAGTTCAGCATCTTAGCCACTAAGCCACCACATCCCTTTATCTACTAATTTATCTAGTAATATATTTTTGCCATGTAGGCTTTTCCATCTCTCTCTGTATTTATTTCATTTTCAGAGTTTTTTACTTTATATTTTTTTTCTTCCCTCCCTTCCTTCCCTCTGCCATTTACATGTCACTCAAAAGCTTCTGAACAGACTTTCCACCAAATATTGACACTAACAAAAATAATCTGTCTCATATTTAGAATCCTCCATGAACTCTGCCCTTCAGTAATTCTCTGCATTTCATCATAAACCATACAATTAATCATGTTTTGATTCATTTCTTTTTTATGCATATACATAAACAGACTTATGCTTACACAAAAAAACAGACTTTTTAAGCAGATACTTATCAAACAATCACAACTTCATTCACTCTCAGTTCTCTAAAATGTCACAATTATGCTTTCTTTATTTTCTTGTCATGTTCCCATCATCTATTTATGTTTCCTAAGGGAAAAAAATCTTTTTCTTCTAGTTCACATTCCTTCAGAAAGTTGTACAATTTTTCCTCAAACCCATCTTTGTTTTTTATCCATCATCACCATCCATTGGAATGTTAATTGGAACATACTATTATTTCCAACATGTGAGCTCTTCCTTGCATACAATCGTTCAGCCTCTTGTATACATTTTAGTCCTTTCATTCATAATTAAACATACATTTCCATTTCCTTTCATATTTTCCTTTCGTTTCTTAAAGATTAGATCCCATTATTCAAATCTGTTGCATCACCTTCTTCTTTATCCTAGCTTCCCAACCATAAATTTTCCTTCCTTCTTTCCTTCTTCCTATTTATTTATTTATTTATTATACTGTTTACATTTAACTCCTTTTACAGTCCAACACACAATCCTCCATGTTTTATACTCATCACCAAATATTGACCTGTGTTATGGTCATCATAAATATTGATCTCTGCCACCCATTGTGACTTTGTCAATGAAGGCTTTCAATGTAATATTTTTTTAATAAGATTTAGGCTTACACTAGGTTGTAAGCCTAAATAATACCTAGGCCCGTGATGGCGAACCTATCAATGGGCATGCCAGCTCAGCTCTGGTGCACATGCGTGCACTGGCCAGCTGATTTTTGGGACTTCTGGGCCCACCAGAAGTGGGGAAACAGACTGTTTCCTGCCTCTGGAGGGCCTGGAGGGTGGGAAAGGCCCGTTTTTCTTTCTCACCTGGCTCCAGATCCTCTCTATGCATCTGGGTAGGTTGAAAACAGCCTTCCCCACCCCCTCGGAGGCCCTCTGGAGGCCTGAAACAGCCTGTTTCCCAACTTCCAGTTGGACAGGAAGTGAGGTTTTTTGCTGTCCCTAGCCTCCAAAGTAGAGGTCTTCAAACTTGGCAGCTTTAAGACTTGTGGACTTCAACTCCCAGAATTCTGGGAGTTGAAGTCCAAAAGTCTTAAAGCTGCCAAGTTTGAAGACCTCTGCTCCAGAGACTCCTAGAGAGGCACAGAGAGGATCTGGAGCCAGGTGAGAAAGAAAAACAGGCCTACTGGGCTATCACATGCCAGGAGCAGGGGGGAGGGGGGTTGCATGGGCATGCGCAGGGCAGGGTACGAATCTCCCCCGCCACCCTGGCACGCCATGGCATAAAGGTTAGCCATCACTGACCTTATGAAACATTCCTTGCTAATGATAAGGTTAGACTTTACACCAAATCTGGCAGTAAGTCTTTTCTGATTAGAAACTTGACCCTGCAAGTATGAATTGTTTTATTGCAGATAGAAAAGAAGTCTTATATATACAGAACATCAGCTTCCTTTGGTATACAGAAGTGAACCCTTATATGTATATATGCTTCAGAACCAGGTTTATAAACTTTCATCTTTTTTCCCCTTTCCCCACCTTTTAGAATCAACAAATTCTTAACTACTTTTCCCAGTCTGAATGCTTTCCTTAATTCCAGTCAGTTTGGGCACATTTTAGCTAATGCTACTCCAAGGTTCTGAATCCTATTCTATGCAGGTTTTAATCTAGAAACCAGCTTGCAGGCCTGCACACGATTGTCTGTATCTCATCAACACCCAAGTTATGAAAAGAAAATCTAATTGTAAATTATACATGGAGAAATTAATTTACAACATTTGTAGTTTTCAATTATAATTCCTAGAGACGGATGAGCTGTGCTCATTTTCATCAAATTGCCTTAGGAACAAGCTGAACTATTTACCTGCAAAACTTTAACATGATCTTGGCACATTTCCCAAACCAATTGGAGTTTGGAAATCATCCATCTCTTTCATCTTGGCACTTCAACCCCTAAAATGATTTCCATCCTAGCTTTCAAATCCTCTTCTCTTTAAAACAATCTTAACAGGTTACAATTGCAGAAATGGAAAAAAAAAATCCTTTATTCAGGAAAAGTAATTGGCTCATACACGTCCCTTGTGGGTCTGAAGCAGTGCAATAAGGGGAAAAGATGTAAGTGCTGGATCACATTTGAAAAAAAATATGACTCTTAAGGTCACCAGGTCCCTTAGCCATATCTACTTTTAACAGGGGTGGGATTCATATAATTTACCTACCAGTTTGTCCAGCACTGAAAATGTGAGTGTGCATGCAACCGGCCTTCTGTGCATGTGCTTTGCTCACACGTGCACCTTCCACACATGCACCCAGCCTCAAAAACGTGCCTAAATAGGACAGCATAGAGCCTGGGGGGGGGGGGGGCATCCGTGATTTCCACTACTGGTTCGCCAGAGCTGGTCCAAACCAGCTGAATACCACCTCTATTTTTGTCTTTCCATACCGCTCTTAAAAGTAAAGTGGATGGAGGTTGAGGGACAGCAGGGTGAAAGGGAGGAAAGTTGGAACTGTAGGTTGTCAGAGTAGCTAGACTTTTCTAGAAGCCAGAAAGGCAGGAGGGAATCGACACTTCTTTAAGGTGAACATTTGACCTCTCTAATAAAGTGATGTTGCTCTTTCCTTTTTGTGAAAACCTTTTCCAAAGCACCTATTTCTGAAACTGCAGGCTCCACTTGCTAAAATGAGGTTGAGTTACTCACAGTTTCGTCCCTTAATGGCTTTTCTATTGATATTGTCCTTGCTATATAAACTATTGATAGACAAACCTCACAAAGCATGAGGTTTCGGAGCATCCTTAAATTATGGAGCAAAACAACCTTAAATAGAAACATAATCACAAGGCAGAACCACAACACTGGTGGAAAAATAAGAGCTAGACAGAGGCAGAGAAAACTAAGGGTAGTACAGCAATAAGGAATCATTCCCTAAGCTGTTCTTTAGTTTCACCTCAACCTCTCCTCTTTGGCTGCCTCTCCCCCTCAACTTTAGAATTTAGAAAGGAAGAAGAAAAAAATTAGATGATCAGAAAATGGATTTGCTAGTGTTCTTTCTATTTTTCTGTGCCTATGTGTTAGAAAACTTTCAAATTATTGAATGGGAAGAACAAATGTTGTTAACATGTTCTCACATGTTAAGCATTTATATATACTGGCTTCTCATTAATAACAACTAATTTTACTAGTTTTGATTAATATAGTTGAAAATATGCCTTCCAGTTTTGTGTAAAAAAATACTCCCTGAAAGAAGAGGCGTCATTTTCTCTAACTCGTTCACAGGATGCAGTGTCCTTTTTATAGTATTTTTGAGCATTTTATAGTATGGCAGAGGAAGCTGGTACAGATGACTTATTACTTGCAACCTTATTATTCATGGTTTTGTGTATTCATATTGAAAAACACTCATAAAAGTTTTTGAGTATTTGTGGTTGGAATTTTTCTCATATTTTTATGCATTCATAAAGGGCAGGTATGTTTTTCCAAATCTGTTTTTCCGATGTTTGTGCAATGAATTTGCTCCTCCTTCTTTTCACTCCTCACAATGGACCTCACTAGTGATGTTCCACATCAGGAGTCCTCAAACTACGGCCCGCAGGCTGGATATGGCCTGCCAAAGCCATTAATCTGGCCCACGTGGACCACAAGGCTGCCCCACCCACACTGCCCATCTACCCAAACTTGCCTTCTGGCCCAACTGCCCCACCTGCCTTCTGGAGGCTGAGGAGGCCAAAAACAGGACAAGCGGAGGCCCCAGGAGGCCAAAAACAGACCCGTTTTTGGCCTCCCCAGCCTCCAGAGAGAGAGAGAGAGTGGGAGGGAGGGACACACACACACACACACACACACACACACACTAACAGAAGTCCCTCACCCTCACTCCCAGTCAGCCACATCCCTTCACTAACCTGCTTTCTACCCCCAGGAGCATAGCAAATTAAAAATTTCAAATCTTTATTGTCAGTGTACAACATATTTATTTATTATTTATTTATTTATTAATCAAATTTCTATACCGCCCTACTCCCGGAGGACTCAGGGCAGTGAACAGCCAGAATAAAATACAGATAATACAAATATTAAAAGTCCCTTAAAATTATTAAATATTTTGGCCGAAACACAGATTAAAACACCCAATTTTTATAAATTAATTCAAACGAATTAAAAATTTAAAAGAGGAGAGTTAGGCCAGGCCAGGCCATATGAAAAATGAGATTGGTTGAGCCTCCTCAGTGTACCCCCCCACTCAACAAAATACAACTCACAGTGAAGACAGAAAATCCCTAACCCCAAAAAGTATAATTTGTGTGTATTGTTTAATGGACTGCTAAATTGGCCATGCCCACCCAGTCACATGACCACCTAGCCACACCCACCCAGTCACATGACCACCTAGCCACACCCACCCAGCAGGTCCAGCCCCCCAATAATCTGAGGGACTGTGAATTGGCCCCCTGTTTAAAAAGTTTGAGGACCCCTGTTCCACATGTTACTGGTCTATGTTCAGAGCAACTTGCTGAGCTAGTGATAGAAGGAGTCATCCCACTTGCACTACTATCATACTAGTGTCTCTTTCACAGTGTCGAAAAGAGGCTTCCTGGTTGTACTACGGATTACTGATTCTATCTGTCGACCTTTGTGGCTGATTGTGATGGTCACTGCATGGTATTTATAATTTAGGTAGCCTTCTTTCTTCTCAGGTATTAGCCCCAGCACTGGCAATCACAGCTGGTATAGTTCCTGGAAGTATGAAGAGACAGCAATTGTAGAAAAGCTATGTGAGACATGGTGTACAAGCAGCGTGAATTTGAGGAAGAAAAAGGCCACGAAAATCAAGAACAGTAAGCACAGTGAAAATCTGGGACTAAGATTAAATATAAAGAAGACCAAACTACAGATAATCCTCAATTTACAACAGTTCATTTAGTGACCGTTCAAAATTACAACAGCACTGAAAAAAGTGATTTATGACTGTTTTTCACACTTACAACCCTCACAGCATCCCCATGGTCACATGATCAAAATTCAGATGCTAATATTTATGAAGGTTGCAATGCCCCAGAATCATGTGATCACTTTTTGCAACTTCTAAAAAGCAAAGTCAATGGGGAAGCCAGAATCACTTAACAAGCATGCCATTAATTTAACAATTATAGTAATTCACTTAACAGGAAAGAACATAAAATGGGAGAAAATTCACTCAACAAATGTCTCGCTTAGCAACAAAAATTTGGGCTCTATTTTGGGCGTACGTTGAGGACTATAATGACAATTACAGGTAGTCCTCAACCAACCTTAGGTATGACAGAAAAGATATTACAGGGGTAAGCTTCTGCCATATATAGTATGTATGTATGTATGTATGTATGTATGTATGTATGTATGTATGTATGTATTTGTTTATTATTTATTTATTTATTTATTTATTTATTTATTTATTTATTTATTTATTTATTTATTTATTTGATATATTGATTTTAATCCTGCCTTTATTACTTTATAAGTAATTTAAGACAGCAAACATGCATAACATACATACATACATACATTTTTTTTTCTTTTTCCTATTTTCCTCACAACAATCTGTGAGGTGAAGTGAGATGAGATAATGTGTTTGACCCAAAGTCACTTAGGCTTTCATACCTAAGGTGGGACTAGAAGTCACAAAATCCTGGTTTCTAGGTCAGCACCTTAATCATTATATCAAAAGAGCTCCCTTTTAGGATCAACCATCAAGAATAAAGGAATCAGCATATTTAAAAAAAATGCCACAGAACTATTATTTTCATATTAAAGAGCTGTCTGTGACATCTAATTAATAATATTCAGTAACTGACTGCATTGTAGCCGAGATCTGTTCTTTCTGTATCCTTCCTAACTATGAAAGCAATGTCATTCCTTTGTTTTTCATATCCTTCATATACTAAATAATTTGATCTTCTGACTGAATGTGCTCAATTTCCATCCATATCGATGCATGGGATGTCTAAGTGGCCAATATACAATTGTTTTTCACTGTGTTGAACTTCCCATGTTTATGCTTCTTGCATCCCACATTACTTACTCTCACTCTGTCTTTGCAACTTTGGGTTTTCTTTTCCTGCATGGCAATATCAACAACTAGATATCCCAAAGGCTTTGTCATAAACTCCATTAATTCTCCAAAAGATTCTCAGCTCTTCTCAGCAAGTTAAGTGCCATCTGACCTGAGGGGACCATTGTGCAGTACTATATCACTGTGTGGTTTTCTTGCTAAAATACAGTGGTCGTTTACTACTGCCTTCTTCCACACGGTATAAAATGATTTTGTCAATAAAGTGGTCATCTGCTTCTAGCGCTTTTTTATATTGCTGTTGCAAATATAGGAGCCTAGCTGGACAGCTAGGATGACCTTCACAGATTGGGTTACCCTGCTGGAACCATATATTGCCATCCCTCCCAGAAACACACATTACTGCCATGAGGAGATAGTCCAGTAGAACATGTGGGCAGAAGAATTAAGAATTACTTTATTCTTAACCTAATACTAATTCTAGAATTACGTTTGCAAAAAATAGTGTCAAATTCTTTCTTATGAAAACTTTGTCCTATGAAAATGGAAACTACCACGTACTATCTGCTTCGTATCAGTTAAGCAGGAATAAATTGTGCTGGAAAATAATATATAAAATATGTGCCACTGTGGGATTAGTTCTTAATTAACTAATCATTGTTTTGTTTTCAGTCTGGGGATTAAAACATTTGACCTTGACAAAGATACTCTGCCCATTCTTATAACCTGAGTCTAAATAAAGAAAAGGAATAAAACTGCTTTAGCAAAATAACACCACCTCCAACTTAAATGCCAATGGCCACAAAATGCCAATGTGAAGAAAGGCACACCGTTAATTATAGTTAGCTTTTCAGTTAGTAGCTTTCTAGTAATGTATGTTGCTATAAGCATTATTTTTGCAATTAATAAGCTATATTGATTGTATTTTTCCTTCTCTGTTATTTGTTAGGTGTAGTTAGTGTTGTTAGCCCTTTTTTAAAAGTGGAAGTTTCCTGGTAGAATTGTTCGGGAAGAAAGGTAGGGCAAAATCAGAGGAAAAAACAGAAGCAGAAAAGGTGTATATATGTGTGTGAATGAATGAATGAATGAGCCTGAGTGGCATAGGAGGCTAATGCCTCCTACTAATTTAACATCCAGCTGCCTGCAATTACTGTGAGTTCAATTCTCACCAGGCTCAAGGTCGACTCAGCCTTCCATCCTTTCTAAGGTGGGTAAAATGAGGATCCGGTTTGTGGGGGCAATAAGCTGACTTTGTATAAAATATACAAAAGTATGAAGGCTATTGCTTAACGCATTGTAAGCCGCCCTGAGTCTCCGGAGAAGGGCGGCATATAAAAATAAATAAATAAATAAAAAATATAGAGAGAGAGACAGAAAGAGAGAGAGAGAGAGAGAGAGAGAGAGAGAGAAGGAGGGGGGAGGAGCATAGGCTACCTGGTTTGCTATCTCCCAAAATGGCAATCTCATATAAAATGCTACTTTAAGTAGTCATAAAAGCAGCGAACAATTCTATCTATGCCTATGTTTAGACTTTTTTACTAACTGAATCTAGATTTGTATTTTTACAAAACTATGCCGATTGGTTTCAGAATTTTCAGGGTATAGATTTTTCTCAATAGCTACTTATATGTCTGTAGAGATTCTCCATCATCCAGGTCATGGTTGTCCCAAAGGTGCTTTTTCAGGAGACAACTGGACTTTTTTGATTTTTCTTTGAAGACGTTTCACTTCTCATCCAAGAAGCTTCTTCAGATCTGACAGGATAGTGGGGAATAGAAGGAATGGAAAAAATGAAATGTCTTCAAAGAAAAAACAAGAAAGTCCAGTTGCCTCCTGAAAAAGCACTTTTGGAGCTACCTATATGATATTCTCTCTCTCTCTTCCTCCCTGCCCCCTCTCTTTCTTATACATAGAAACACATTTGAATATCTAGAATGGGTTTTTTTTAATGTTCTAAAGGCCTGTGCAATTTACTGTAGGGGAAAAAATGTTCCTTATTTGCTCTGTTTATCCAACCAAGGATATGGTTATTATGCCATAAAATGAAAGCACCCTCAAGTTGCTATTATAATAGCAATCTTCTGGAAATAAGGGTTAAATTTTGAAATCCAAGTTATGAGCCTACTCCCAATGGAGATTAATGGTGAAAATATTCCAGTGTAGCCAGAAATGAACAAATATCCCAAATGTTCCATATTCAGGCTTTGCAGTCCCTGTGTAAAATGATCCATCAAAAGCCAGTGCCACAAAAGAGGTAATATTATTGCAGTCAGATTAAATAAAATAGCAGGCAATAATAATCCTTCATCCTTGAAGCTTCAGATTAAAGAAGGGAAGAAGTTTTTTGTAATGTTCACCTCTGACATTAACTTGCAAAGAAGCATTGCAGACACCTGCACTGGAATTGTCATTGTTTCCATGGTGCCAGCCTCCATCACCTATTTTTAATAGTTTACACAACAAGATCAAGGGTGTCCCAGCTGTTACTGCACTGGTTGCTATGCAACCTTGAAATCAGAGTTCAGGAAGACAAGGAATCATGCTTGAAAAATTTTTCAAGTGTCTGCTTCCCTTCCTTTTCATCCTGTCCCATCGCCACCATTTCTCAGGATTTAGAATCAGACCTTGCCTCTCCCTCACTTTAAAATTCTGTATACAAATCAGTGGCATTTGGCACAAAGGCTGACAAGCTAAACTGGGGAACAAAGGGAGGGGGGACTAGTTTCCCTAACCACAAGCAGCACAGTGTTAGGTTACCAAGCCTCTCTGACCCATAATAAAAGGGTAGTTAACATTTACATATTTTCCCAATCACATAAAACCATTCTGTGGTCTCCATGATCTGTTGTTGGTGTGTAACATTGTTTTGCATGACTGCACTGTGAAATAACCCATAAATCAATGGACTGCCTTTTGGTGCCTGCAGAGAATCACGATGCTTTCCTGTGTGCTCCAGAATCTTAATGCCTTGCCAAGAATAGATCTACACATACACATATACATACACATACACGTACACGTACACGTACACGTACACGTACACGTACACGTACACATACACATACACGTACACATACACATACACATACACATACACATTCTCTCTCTCCCTCTCTCTTATTCTCTCTCTCTTACTCTCTCTCCCTCCTTCCCGCCCTTTCTCTCTCTCCCATTTTCTCTCACTCTCACTCACTCTCTCTCATACTCTTTCTCTCTCTCTCATACCTTTTCACTCACACACTCTCTCTCTCATTCTCTCTCTCTCACCCTTCCTCCCTCCCTTCCTCCCTCCTTCCCTTTCTCACTCTCTCTCATTTTCTCTCACTCTCTCTCATTTTCTCTCACTCACTCTCACTCACTCACTCACTCACTCACTCACTCACTCATACTCTCTTTCTCTCTCTCTCATACCCTCTCTCACTCACACTCTCTCTCTTATTCTCTCTCTCCCACCCTCCCTTCCTCCCTCCTTCCCTCCCTTTCTCACTCTCTCTCATTCTCTCTCTCTCATTTTCTCTCTCTCTCTCTCTCTCTCTCTCTCTCTCTCTCTCTCTCTCTCATACTCTCACTTTCTCTCTCTCTCATACCCTCTCTCACTCTCACTCACACACTCTCTCTCATTCTCTCTCTTTCTCTCTCATACTCTCACTCTCTCTCACTCTCTCTCTCATACTGTTCTGCCCCAGCTCCGGATTCCCAAGGATTGTGACACACACCAACGGTCCTTATCAAAGTTATAACGTACCAAGAATAAACGGCAAAGATTGGCAACCAGCCCAGAAAACAAGATAGGATAAGACACTCACTCTTCAAAAATGCTCTGTAATAATTACATGTTGTTTCCAGCAAGAAATTACTAACTGCATGCGACTTAAATAGGCTAAGGGAGTGGCCAATTCTCCTCAAACCTTACTCTCGAGGAGACCTCCTCCTCCTGAGTAGCCACTTCTGCCTTTTGGCAGCCCTGCGTGCTCGAGCATTGAGGAGAGGCTCCTCTACTTCGCTCTCCCCACTTGAAGGAACCTCTGGAGGTTCTGAAGGCCCAGGCTGAGTCTCTGCCTCTGGCACCACATCCTCTTCAGCCTCCTTGCTGTCCGACGCGAGCGCGGGCTGCGCAAGCTGCTGGTGCGACACCACACCAGCCTCCTCCTCGTCGGGATCTGCCACAATTCGTGCAGGCCGCTGGCGACCACAACACATACTCTCACTCACTCACTCATACTCTCTCTCTCATACTCTCTCTCTCTCTCTGAGGAAGGGAGGGAGAGGGAGAGAGAGAGAGATATCACAGTAAAAGAGACTTTTAAAATGATTAGATTATCCTAGGTGAATGTTGGCTGTTGTCGGATCGCTTTTTGTTGGTACATATGAGTTTATCCAAAGCAGGTTTAATTTCATGAATTATTATGCCATTATGGTACATAAAAGTTTTCTGACTCATCTAAGTCTATTGAACTTCACCGTTCAGAGGGCCAAAAGGAAGAATATTTAGGCTACTGAAATTGTCAGAATGTTGATGGTAATTATGCTTTCAGAAGACAGAACATTTCAGAGTTTTAACACACAATCTGAAACCTGTAAAGTGCTTCAAGAGACACTGATTTTTCATCTTCTTTTTTTGGGGGAGGGGGAGGTGATACCCCAGTAAAGGATTTTATATATTTCATACATCTTGTATTACAGACTTGTGATTTAGGTTTATGTTAATTTATGTAACATTTTATTTATTTAAAATGGGTTTTGATGTGCTTCAGGCATCAGAACACTGTCACAAACAAACAAAATGAAAAATGCGGTGTATCAAAATAACAGCAGTAATTGTAGTTATCTAGATTTTTTTTTCTCAGATGAAGCCAAGGTGACATGAATTATAACCTTTACCACAAAAACACAGTAAATAGACTTTACCAACTGACTAGAGTCCAAAGAGATGCATCCTCTTAAAGGATGTGATACTAGAATTTTAAGAGCAGTACTTCCCTCTAGTAATCTAAACAAATGTCATTTTACATGTCATTTTATTTAAAAAAAAATATCTCAAAGGTTAGTAAATTTCTGATCTTTATTATTCAACTCAAGTGTCAAAAATGACAAATACTGGAGAGCCAATTTCAACCTTATCGTAAAATTTGAAAATAAATGAAATAATTTAGGGTAGAGCTGTGTATTTTTTAATCTATTTAAATTATTTTACACAACTTTCTAAAAAACATAATTTACACCTATTTAAAAGCAACTCAACTGGTGTGAAACATTAGAACTATGCTATCTGTTAGAAAAAAAAATTTGGTAGGCAAGATTTAATTTTAGAAAGGTATTTTTCATTGCTGTTTCTGAATCCAGAAAATGTTTCAGAGAATTGACTTTGTAGTTTAGAAATGACAAAGCAATGGGTGTATTTAGAAGGCCCTGCATTGCAAATGCAAACCATATACTTTCAGACAGGTAGGCCATATGTTATATGAGACATTATTTATTTATTTATTTATTTTATTCAATTTGTATACCGCCCTTCTCCTAGTGGACTCAGGGCAGTGCATAGCCAGAACTAAAATATATACCAATACAAATAGCCAGCGTTGGCACCAGCTGGCTATATCGGGACGCCGGAAGCCACAGCCACTCGGTCTTGGTAGGGTTGAGTCGAAACCTGTTACTCCCCATCCAGATCCTCACGGCCTCCAGGCACTGGGACATCACTTCAAGGGCATCGTTGGGATGGCCTGGGATGGAGATGTACAGCTGAGTATCATCAGCGTACTGATGGAACTCCACCCCAAAGCCACGGATGATCTCACCCAGCAGCTTCACATAAATATTGAACAGAAGGGGTGAGAGGACCGACCCCTGAGGCACCCCACAAACAAGGTGCCTCAGGGTCGACCTCTGCCCCCATTTGATTTAAATATTTAAATCAATTCTCAAAAATAATTGATACAAGCCACTATACAATTATATTGTAAGTAAAACTGCACAAATATTCTAGTTGTGCTGTGTTAGATTCAGTCTCCAAAAAGTGCTTAAAACATATAGGAGCACAAAGACCCATTTGCATAAAATAGCTGGGTCTTTGCAATACAATTTTATACAATCTCATCATTGTGGTGTCCTTTTTTATTTCCATACATGTGCTAATTTGCAAACACTTTGATGCTTAAGGTGATGATTGACATCTGTGGCCTAACAGCAGCATGGTACACTATTCAGAAGCTGCTGCTTCCTAGAATTACCATGTAAAAACAAGCAAAAAGTAAATCAAAAAAGTAAATCCAGTCCCACCCTTTATATCTAAACAGTTTCTAAAGCAAACAATTAAATCAATCAGATTTCCAGTGTTCCCTATATCCCTACTTCCAGAATGCCTGGCTTTATCATTTGTTTTGGAGGGCCCAATCCAAAAATATCATAAGATGTTTCATGACCAGCGAAGTGATCCAAGGTGCTTGTGTGAATAAGTGCACAAGCTTATTCTACCTATTGTCAGCCCCTGACAAGCTCCCTTGACAGATTGTTGAGAAATTCCCTAGTGTCTACCAGAAACCATGGTACCAGACACTGTGTATCCATGAGGCACCTGAGAAAGATCATCCAAATGGGTCTGACCATACAGAAGATATTGATAGCATCTTAATTGCAGTTAGATCAGGAAATGATCTAACATTCCTAATAAAGGAATGATGGTAGTACCCTCCATATCTAAATAATAAAACAACTGTTCCATGGCATAAATGAGATCTAATACATGACTAGCTATATGTGTTAGATCAAAGATTATCTGACACTATGAATAACTACAGTCTATCAGCCCCACCACACCCTATACAGATTGATCAACTAGAGGATGCCACCATTAGCCCAACAACCATGTCCAGGAGCCCAAGGAAGGAGCCAGATGGGCAGCAGGGTAGTCAGTTCACCAGAAGATCCTTAGTTTTACCTAAATATACACATGCCCTTCCTGTTCAGAAACTGCCATAGACAAGGTATAGGTCAACCCTATTTCCTGGACCTGGTTACCACCAGATAATTAAATATAGTTCATAGAAGACTCATTCATGCAGAGGAGTAAGCTAACTCTTCAGCTATGACATGGGAATGCCTATTTCAATTAATATGTAATATGTATTTAGTCCTCCCAGAAAAAGAGCTTGAGAGAAGGATTATTTGAAAAAAATAGTGTATCTATTACAAAATTACCTATGCTTGGAAATATAAAAAAACCCACCCAAAGTTGTCTATGGAGATTTCCAATCATCCAAGTCATGGTTGTCCCAAAGGTGCTGGTCAAAAGGCAAGTGGACTTTCTTCGTTTTTTTCGTTGAAAACTTTTCACTTCTCATCCAAGAAACTTCTTCAGTTCTTTATCTTTGCGACTTCCCAAACATGGATTGGTTGCAGGCATGCCAAGTCATGCCTACTATTGCTTACCTGGTTAATGGGGAAAAAAATTAATGATGAGATGAAATTTGCCAATACTGTTTCAGGTGAAAGATAGTAGTGATTTGATATCCCTGGTGATGTTTCATACAGTTTTTGGTAAGGAAGTTTGACTAGGTTAAGGGCTAACCAAATTGCTTTGTGGAAGTGCGGTCTAATAGGTAAATGGTCTATATGTAGTTAAATGAGGTTTAACTACATAACCACAAGCATTCCTTCTGCTTGGATCCTCCCCATTTTACAAATGGCTGAAAAAACAGGCCTACATGTTGAAGTTGAGTTTCACTTCAGCAAAGTGCTTTTCATGTGGAAATGACACAATTCACTTATTTGGGGAGCAGAGGTGCCACAGTTCTTCTCTTTGGGGCACTTCAGGTGACTCCATATAACTGTTCATGTGCAGAAACTAAGCAATGCTGTTTTTCTAAGCAGTGGGAGTCCACCTTACTTCACAGTGCAAATTCGAAGCTTCAAGGAAATGTAGCATCACTTTGAATCTTTGCACAGATCTATTGAAAAGGGCCTTGGAGTAAAAAAAAAATAGGGGGAGTTTATGCTTTATTGCATTTGTTTCTACCCTAGAAATAATGGTGGTACACCTGCAGTCTAGAATAAAATAAACAGAAAATTGTATCCTCTGTCTTCTGCAGTTTTCCCCACTGAGACATTAGTATAAGTGGCAATTCATATAACATGGGTCCAGCAGTATTAAAACAATCAACAGAGGATAAATGATGATTTGTTTATTGCAACATCTCATCCTGCATTCTTTTTTTCCCCCTTACTGTTGAAAATTGGCCATTGACAAGCAGGAACAATTGATTTTTTCTTTTCTTTTCTCTCTTCACAGCTGTTTTGTAATTACATCCAAATGTAGTATGTATCCACTCAGCTGTTCAACAGAACATTCTTTCATCATTCATTACCACTGTTATTATAGAAGGACTCAGGCTCGCAAACTGTAGTTAGATGTACTCAGTTACTGCTGGGTTTTGCATTGTGAAACCTCTTCACTCGGGGACATTATAAGTCAAATGTTATAAATTGCATTAGTCTGGAACTTGGTGTACAAGCTGTGAGAAAAGATGCCAACGGGAGGGATATTCTCCTGCTTTAAAAAAAATGTTACTTAGATCTCAGCTCCAGCTATTGTTTTTTATGCAAGATACATCCTCCATGGTTATTATTTCAGACATCTCTTTTGTTAGAGGCTCTGTGTTCCAAAATAATAAGCAGCAGATTGGCTGATAGTTTGAATGCATACATTGGGGAGCTCAGGCCACAAAAAACTAGATAACTTTGTATCTAATTTATTACAGATCATCATCATCATCATATAGCATTTAGTCATGTTCACTTGCTTAATGCAGGAATCCAGATTAAAGTACCAGAGTAAAGAGATGGCTGTGGAATTCATTTTACAAAGAGAACTAGCACTTCACAATAATTGGTTCAACCAGTCTTATCATTAGGAAGTTTTACATAACTAGATTTGTTAGTTTCCACTGCCCTCATTGCTCTGGTTGTCCTCACTTAAATTAATTCCAGTTTTGTCTGCCTCCTTCAAGTAAAGTATCTAGAATTTTTAACCATGTATTGAAGTATCTGCAAATAATACTCTTTTAAATATGATTCTTGTATGTCTAAGTGAGCTCTACCCATTTGTTATTTTCATCTCCATTTTTCTTACATATTATTTTTTCCTACCCTGTTTTCAAGGAAAATATTTGTTCACTGCAGAACCAACTTCTAGAGTAAATAAAACTGAGATTGGTCCAATGTCAGCACCACCAGGTAGATCAGACCAGGAATCGATTACATGGGAAAGCTAAAACTATTTTGTGAAGAGTGGCTATAATAACAGAATCTTGCAGGTCTGATTGGGTTGTGTCTTCTCTTGTACTCATATCCACATAATTTAGGGAGGTATCTGTCTGAGCTGCTTCCATAGACTTTCTACTTGTTTTGGACTTAAAATACATTTTTCCCCTTGTCACTTTGGATAATAGAACCTGCCTATCTCTGTCAAAGTCATCTTCCTTATTCTCTACAACCAAAGAGCTTTATGGCTACAAGAAGATGAGCTCATCGTTTCCTGACATTCAGTTTTTCAAATAATTGTCTCGGAAGTTACCATGTTCACAGTAACTTTGCATATCTTCCCAGAAGTCATTATCCAAATATGCAAGTATACAGTGTGACCATTTATTTATTTGTATCCTGCCTTTATTATTTTTGCAAATAAAGCAGGATGGCAAACATGTCCAACACACCTTCCTCTTCAGATTTTCTTCACAACTATAACCCTATGAGGTGAGGTGAGTTTTAACCATGTTAAATTACTCTATTCTGTGATAGTACACATATCATCATTGGGATTATAAACTCTCCCCTTTATATTATTTTGTATGACATCACAATGCAAGTAAGAATGGGCAAAAGATGTTCTATGATACCACAAGGAACATTTCATCATTTGGGCTTCATTATGAGGAATGACTGCAACGCACAACACTCAAACCACAATCTCTCCTAGTAATGTTCACGTACCAATGTAAAGGAGGGAAGGGCTTTGAAGTATAGTGGAAACCTCATAGTGAATAGCCACTCCTGTCTCTCACCCCAACAGTGGGTAGTACAGTATGTCTAAGTGGTGAAATTCAAATTTTTTTACTACCGGTTCTGTGGGCGTGGCTTGGTGGGCGTGGCAGGAGAAGGATACTGCAAAATCTCTATTCCTTCCCCACTCTGGGACTAGCCAGAGGTGGTATTTGCCAGTTGTCCGAACTACTCAAAATTTCTGTTACCAGTTCTCTGAACTACTCAAAATGTCTGCTACCGGTTCTCCAGAACCTGTCAGAACCTGCTGGATTTCACCCCTGTCTAAGACCCATTAAAACACAGCCCTCCCAGCTAAGATCTACATGATCCCCAAAACATAGGGAGGGGAGATAGTTCCTTGTTTCCAGTTGTATATTCAGGTAAGTACTTTTAAGAATAGTGTTATCTAAAAATTATTTCAAAACTTGTATATTCTATGGATCATTGTGTCATTTTTTCTTACCTTTGTTAATGAATGCTCATTTACTGTATACATATTAAAGCATGGCTAAAAAGAACAAAAACATGAAAACAAATCAGACATGTTTATTGGCTTCCTTAATTTAGCCATATTTTGACAATTAAAAATTGGAGATGAACAACAACCCTACTTCTGAGCCTTTCCAAAGCATCTGGTGCTAGCTATGGTAAACAAGTTACTCAGTCAGAGTTTATAGTGTGTGGCAATTCTTGTGCTTCTCAGGCTATTTTGATCATCCTCTTTTAGTGATCATAGTTCCACTCTACAGTTTCTTGCCCTAGAATAGCATGTCATTCAGCAAAGTTTTGATCTTTGAAAAGTACAGTCTCTTTCCTGGAGACAAGAGTCTTTGCATTAAGTACTCTGATGGATTCGCCACTTCACATCCTATTTTCTCTATTTTTCTTTGAATTCATATATCTTTTTCCCAGTGGAGGGAGGGAGGGAGGGAGAGAAAGAGGGAGGGCGGGAGAGAAAGAGAGAGGGGGAGAGAGAGGGAGTTGAGGGACAGGGGTGGTTTAGAAATATGAAATATAAATAAAATAAATATTTATAAGTAATAATATTAACAATAAGAGTGTGAAGTTTTTATCTTATGGCAGCTTTTCCTACAATTCCCTCACACATTCTACAAAGCTGCTAATGGGACAAAGGAATCATTCAGGAAAAAAATAGTTTTCAATCAAAACCAGTGTCGAGTTCCTCAGATTCATAAAATTAGATTTATTTATTTTTTTTAAACACAGTTCTTGAAGTGGCTATGGGCAAGCCACCCCTGACAATGTGGAGCAGTCATAGTTTCCAAATTCTCTTCAACTGCAATTCCATGCATAGCACATTGCAATAATTCAATCAGAAGGTGACCCAAGCACAAGTCAATTATGGGTGTGGGAGTGTAACCTCTTCCAGAGCCAAAAATAGTACCGCCCTAGAATCGAATAGGTTATGAATTCAGAGCCATTATATATTTCTGGAATTAAATTCAACCTGTTCCTCTCTGTAAAATCAGCCAATAAATAAGACTCTAGTGGTTTGTCATCTCTAGTTTCATAGAATAGCATCTGATATAAAATGCTCATAGAATATAGTATTTATGTATTTCCATTATCAGCCTTGTTGTGTATGAATCCATTCCCTATTTGAAAAAAATGAATTAAGTCATGTATGAATCACATATTACTAAAGGGGATGTTTCTAAAACTTGGCAACTTTAAGATGTGTGGACTTCAATTCCCAGAATTGGATGACTGGGGAATATTGGAAGTTGAAGTCCATACATCTTAAAGTTGCCAAGTTTGAAGAATAGTATTCTAAACTGTATTTCTGTATTTTTAAAGAAATCCTTAAATCCCTTAAACTTACCCTGCAAATATAGCATTGGAAAACAATCCCTTCATATTTTCCTGTTTTCTTTAAGTCACCGTGCAGCCTTCTGACATTTGGATGAGTTAACCCATTTAAAATCTGTCAGACAACCAGTAGGGAAATATGCTCCTAGCATTTTATTGTCCTTGCATCTTGACATTGATAGTGAGATGCATGCTAAATACCTTTCGCCACCTGTCTGATTGAGTTCTGAGGCACTGTGCTAACTTGAAGCGCATACTTAGAACTCGTATTCATACCTCTACACTTGCTACTCAGCAATGAATATGATATTCTAAGCAAATGAGAGTGCTTCAAGTAATACAGACATCGTACCAGAGGCTGTGAATGTCAAGTTTGAGAAGGTACCTGCTGAAGGTTTAATCACTGTAAATGAATAAATTAAGGAATATCATAGATGAATTAGCAGGAGGCTAATTGAAATACAGGTGGAGTCTTTCAATAATGTACTAGGAAAGTGTACTAATATGTTTTAAGAACAACTTTTAAAAAATATGTTGTTTTGTCAATCTACTGGACTTTTCAAAATCAATTGGCCATCTCCTGGCTAACATAATTATTAGCTAATTACATAAAACACCTCATCAACAATATGTTGAAAGGTTATGGATGAAAATTAGCATTAGGTGCAAGTAAGAGTAATGGTTGAATGAATGATTATAGGATCTGATAAAAGCTTTGTTGATATCTTCTCATTAGGGAGATTATTCCTGTAGAAATGCAATCATTTTAAATATATTCCTTGATTTGAAACATGTATAAACAGTTTGCCCTTCATTAAATTGCAGAAGAAACCTATCCAAAATGACAAAAAAAAAATAGAAGACACACAAGCAAACATAGTAGTTCAGAAAATGAAATAAGTGAAATAATTCAGTAGACCAAAAGTAAAACAGAAAACAGGTAGATTAATCTTTATGAGAGATGAAGGGGAGAGTTCAAAAAGTCAAATCTTGGCCAAGAAGCCCTATAGCAATAGCACTTAGACGTTACAGCCCTCTCTAAGCAGTTTACAGAGTCAGCATATTGCCCCCAACAATCTGGGTCCTCATTTTAGAAGTTCTCAGAAGGATGGAAGGCTGAGTCAACCTTGACTCGGTCAGGATTGAATTCCTGGCAGTGGGCAGAGTCAGCCTGCAATACTGCATTCTAATCATTGTGCCACCACAGCTCTTAGGTCTTATTTGGGACTTTAGTGGTGGCTCATAATCCAGATCATTAACTCCTATTTGCTGAATCAATACAGCAAAATGTACACCTTCTGGAAACCATCAGTAAAAAGGCCCAGCACCTGCATGTCCTTGCAGAATTCCTTGATGTATCTGGTTGTTGTTGTTGTTGTTGTTGTTGTTGTTATTATTATTATTATTATTATTATTATTATTTTATTAAATTTTTATACCGCCCTTCTCCCGAAGGACTCAGGGCAGTGTACAGCCATATTAAAACAAACATATACCATACAATTTAAAACAATTTAAAATATATAAAATTTGGCCCTTATGTTAAAAACTACAAACACCCAATTAAAATTCATTTTCTAAGCCAGCCCGGCCTGTTGAAACAAAACATTAGTGTACTATCCTGCACTTCACACAGAAAGTAGAGCAAATGGGTCTTTGGTCTCATCCAGCAGCCTCTTCTTATGTCCACAAGCGCAATATGCAATATTGAGTGGTACATTTGGGAATGAACTTTAGAGATGGGCAAATCTAAGCAGGATCAATGTTCCTTTTACTTTAAGAAAAAGTCTATCCCCCACCCCTTTCTTTTCCACATGCCCACATATCCTTTCCCCTTGGGCCATCCTGAACAATGAATATACCCATATACCAGTGGTGAAATCTTCCCCTGTTTGCCATCGGTTCGCTGCCCACGCATGCACAGTACATGCCAAATGCACGCTGTGTGCATGCACATGCGCAGTACACACCAAATGTGCACTGCCCGCAGAAAAAGGAGGCTTGGGAAGGTAAGTAGAACAGCGAGGGGGAAACAGCTGTGCTGTGTGGTTTAGATTCACTAGAAGGCAGAATTTCCTGCTTTCTAGCTATTTTAAATCACGCGGCACAGCTGATCGTTGGAAATACCAGTTCAGACCAACCGGTAGCTATTTTTACTACCAGTTCACTGAACCGGTAGCTTTAATCACTACCGATTCATCCGAACTGGTGTGAACCAGTAGGATTTCACCACTCCCATATACCCACACGATCTTGTTCACATGTATGTAGAGGAAATCACATTATCTTTCATCTTCATCTTAGCACTTGAAGAGAAAACAGAGAAAATACAATTTCCTATATGCAGAAATCCCATCCTAACTAAGTAAAAGAGTTGAAATGGAGGAATCAGTTAATCAAGAAGAAATGAGAATGCAAGTTTAGGCACCTCTTTTATTTGCCATCCTTCCATTTAAATGAAACTCTGGCTGCTGGGTGAATTACACATACATGGGATATCATAGGGTACTACAGCATTTCTCAACCTTAGCAACTTTAAGATACATGGACTTCAACTCCCTAAATCCCCCAACTACAATAAAAATAAAATAAAAGATTAAAATAAGGAAATATTGAATTTGGAATGGACCATGGAGATGCACCTTCTTCCTGACTATCATGCTCTTACTGCCTACAATATCTCCCAACAACAGATTGCCAATTTATAGGGAAAGAAAAAAAGAGTCTCTGCAGATTTTACTCTACTAGTCATTGCTGACTATTGAGGGTGTCGCTCATCTCCATTTCAAGACCTTAGTTAGCACTGTCTGACATTTCTATGATCCTGTGGCCAGCATGATGTCATTGAGCACTGTTTCCTCCCCACTGAAGTGGTACCTATTTATCTACTCATATTTGCCTGATTTCAAACTGCTAAATTGGCAGGAGCTAGGTGAAAATGAGTGCTCATCCCATCACACAATGCTTGGGTCTCAAACTTGGGCTGTCGACTTTCCAGCCGACAAGTCCAGTGTCTTAACCGCTGAGCCATGTCACTGCCCAAATTTATAGGGAGAGGGACTGGAAATGTAAGATGAACCATAATCAAAGTATCTAATGGTTGCATATAATCCATAAATTGCTAATCTATAATGCATTAGATCATGAAAGTATCAGCAAGTACCATGTTATGTGGAATCGTAGGCAATCTGTTTCTTTCTTCCCAAGAATATCTGCAGTTACTAGAGTGCCATAAATCCATTCTTTCAAGGATAAGCAAGCTGCTTGTAAAACAACTGTTTTCATGCAAAGGATCAAGAGTCTGAGTGTTCTCTCACACATTGTTAAAGGCTCTTCTCCACGCCTCTTGTATGATATAATTTACAATAGCCACCCTATGCCATTTTAAACCATACATGGAAAAAATAACATTTGGTGTGGTGAGTAATTCACATTCAACTTTGTTTTATATCAGTTATTTGATATCATAATGTTAATCCATGAACATGTATATGCATGAATCAGAAAGTTAACATATTATATTCTGTTTGTGGGTGATTTTCCAGACTTCTTTCATGGTACACCTTTGCATACCACACATTCCCTCTGCTTTCTGTGTGTCTGCTTCAGAAAGACTCAGTCATCTTTTTTCTCCGGAAACTATATTCTTTTTTCATTGTCATATATCATATATAATATAATAGAGGTCAGAGGTAGGGAATGTGTGACCCTCCAGACAGGGATGGGATTCAGGGGGTTCGGATGTTAATTTTAATCTGATTTGCCGAACTGGTTGTTGCAAGGACTGGCTAATCTCGCCCACCCCACCCTGCCCCTCCCAGGAGTCTCCACACAGCCCATTTTGAATGCCAGGTAAATGCAGGGGCCACGTGGAGGCTCTGGGAGGATGAAAAACAGGCATACCAGAAGTTCCAGAACTCCAAAAATGGGCCCATTTCCGCCCTCCCAGAGGCTCAAGGAAAGCCTCTGGAGTCTGGGGAGGGTGAAAACTCCCCTTCCGGTGGTACAGGAGGCCAAATAGGCCACACCCACCATGGCCATGCCCAGCCAGCAAGAGGGCAGAGAACCAGCTGCTAAAATTTCTGAATCCCACCCCTGCCTCCAGATGTTATCAAATTCTTGTTCTACAATTAGAACCAATAGACAGGGATGATGACGAATCTGGTCCAAGTATCAGAACGACCACAAGCCTTCTATACTTGGTCTACTCTAACAGGATCAACAACTTAAGCAGAGCGTAAATTACAATGGGATTAATTCAGTTCATTTCTTCCAAGTTTGCATTAAACAAATGTAGAAGAAAATGAAACTGAACCATGTCTAGTTTTGGCTGTTCAGCTCTGTCTACTCCCTGTTTATCTAGTCATGTTTGCAGTGGAGAAGAAAGGTTGCCAGCTTGTTTTTCTTGTCATTCTACAATTTTAACAACTATCTGCAGGCAGGTGCTAAATGATCTTCTCAAATGTGAAATTCTAAACAGAGCAACAACACTTGCATTTGATCAGAAGATTGCCAGTGAATGAAACATTTGTTTAGATCATCTTTTAGTAAAAACTTTGATGTGCATGCTTGCATGTGGGTTTGCATATGTGTGTGTGTGTGTGTGTGTGTGTGTGCATGTACGTATGCATACCTATACGTGTGTGTATATATATTCATTCTCACTACACACACATGTAAACTGAAATGAACTTAAGAAATTTTTAAAAATTGGAGTGTGGGAGAAAAATTGACAGATTCATCCATTTCTAACAGATGGCCTAAAAGAAAAGTGTTCGGCACACCACATGCTTAAAAAGCCTTTCCCCCAGACTTTTCTGTTTGTCCTAACATGCAAAGACTGGGATGGAGATCCAAATGAAGTACACACTACAATTCATAGTTGTTAAATCATTCTTTGATATTCTGAATTATACTATACATTGCACTGTCTTGGGTAGGATAACAAGTTAAAAATGACCATTGTAGAAAAGTATTCCTCCTTTTCAGTCTCCCAGCTCATATGGATATAAGGGAGAGGCCAGGGGTGGGTTCTACTTACCTTTACTATCGGTTCGCAACGGGATCACACATGCGCGCTCACTGCGTTCGCACATGCGCCTTGCTTCTGCACATGCACAGATCACTTCTGATGACGTCAGAGTCAGTAGGCAGAGCCTCCCACCGGTTTTACTACCGGTTCTATAGAACCAGTCCGAACCAGGGGCAACCTACCACTGGGAGAGGCATATGCAAATTAAAAGTCAGGATGAGTGAAAGTTTTTGAAAATACTATGTACGAGTTTTTCCTCTTCCAGATTTCATTTGATTTGATTGAACGCTTCTCAGAAAGCAGCGGTCAAGAGCTCTAGCTATTCTGTTTTAAATAAATTTGATAACCACAAGATAAAGTTTTACAATTTTGCCTTAATTACTAGAGATCAGCATTCATAAATTACAAACGTTGGCATGGATTGCATGAACAGATGGTAAGCAACTTGGTGTCCTATGGAAAAATAAAATCTTCCTCTTCATTTTTAATTTTTTGCCAGAAAAAAATACATTACCTTACTTTAAATTTAGCAAGTGAATTAGCAGAAATATACACCAGGACACAATCTTTTTTCTTAATTGCAGCTCTCCAGTGGAACAAAACATGCTAATTAACTTTATGGTTGCATGAATCTGATAATGTTCACTTTTATTCATCACTGGCTTTAAAGTTGATATTGCTGGGAAATTTAAAAGGGAAAACTTTTTTAAAATGAGGGATTTTGTTATGCAACCGAAGGGCAAGAATGCTATAATTTTCCGAAAAAACGCAGGGGAGCATTCTCACTAACAGATGCCTATACATTAAACTGTTATTGAAAGCAGACATGGGATAAATTTTATGATTGGTTAGAAAAGAAATATGAATAAGGACATAGAGATAAAATAGAGAGAGAATAGATGGGAGAAAACAATTAGAAAAATAGATACCCAGATGATGTCAAGTAAAAGGAGAAAGGGGAGGGGGGGTAAAAGGAAAAAAAGTGAGATATTATAAAAATGTACGCAAATGATGAAATAAAAATAAATAATAATTGAATAAGAAATTGAAATGAGAATAAAGATAATTAGAAAATCGGGGCTGCTCGAATACCACTTTAGATTGAACTGAAAAGGGAAACAACAGGAGAAAGGGGAAGGAATAGAGAGAGAGGAAAGGAGAAAAGAGGAGAGGAGAAAGAATAAAGGGAAAAGGAGAGGAAGAAAAGGGAGGGGAAAGAGGAGTAGAGGAGAAGATTAGAAGGGGGGAAGAAAAGAGGAGTGGGGGAAAAGAAGGGGAAGTAGGAAAGAGAAGGAGAGGAAGAACGAAGGAAGTAGGGGGAGAAACAGGAAGGAAGAGAAGGGGAGGAGAAGAAGAAAGGTTGGAGTAAAGGTAAAGGGTAAAAGAGCAGCCCCGAAAAATTAAAAATTAAAGAAATGACTGTACATGTAAATGTGTTTATGAGAAATAAAAATAAAAAACTTTTTTTGGGAAAAAGAACCTGTTATTGAAAGCATCAAACTAAACTCACCAACATGAATGAATATTTTCACATTCACAGGGGTTTTTTGTAATAGAAATATTTTTTAGATTTTTTTTTTTAAAAAAACAAACAATTACGAGATGTGTATACAACAGGATCGTTACAAAAGGATTTTTAAAAAAAAATTAAAAGAAATTATTGTTTTATTTTAAATGTCGTGTCTTCCCAATTGCTGGCACAATTCTATACTATACTATATTCTATATTCTACTATACTATACTTCAATACTATATTCTGCAGCAGCTGCTATCCTGTAATATGTCTAAATTGATCCAAGATGTACTGTGTGTGTGAAGAAATCTGCATAGAGAGTGTATATTCATAGGCATTTCTACATATACATTCACCCATTGATAAATTCTTCAAACCTTTATCAACATGGACTAACTAAGGGATAGCAACAGAATTTCTTCCTTCCCTTTGCTGTAGGTTGACTCAGCAAAAAAACAGGTGAGTTTTGCCTAGAAGATAAATAATTTTTGTAAAGATAAAGACTCAAGTATAGCTTCAGCGCAATTAGGTTAAAAAAAAAAGGTTAATTGTTGCTGTTGTTTAAATGAGACTGTTTTAAAATGAGAAGGCACAGGATAAGTTGCTCAGCAACACTGCCAAAAATGCTAACAAACAAAGGAAAAGCTCAACTTCTATTTTGACCCAATATTCTACCCCCCAAAACAATATGTGATCTATCAAGAAAGTGTGAAGAGAAGGAGTAGATGTGTATTTATTTTGAATGAGTTGAAATCTTCAGTATCAGATGAACTGAATTCTAGTGAACTGAAGAAATTATTTGAGGGTTTGGTCAAATCTGTATGAATTATCCATGAGAAAGCCTTCAGAACTGGTGAAATGTTACATGGCTTTAAGAGCAAACTATTATGTCTCTTTTTATAAACTGCAGATCTATCAGAGAGGGAAAATTTTACCTAAAGAAGGATTGCCTCCTTTCCTGAAGTACAAACACCTTCATCTTCTTGCACGTATAAAACCAAATTAAAGCTCTTATGTCCATATGGTTTTGGATTCAACTGAATATATGTAATCCTGGCTTTTGTTTGAGGTTTTGCTATTGCTTTTAATATATTGTTTGATTTGTGGCATTTTGATAGGAGTATCCTGACTTATTTATTAACATCCATTTGGTTTTCTTTTTCTGGATGTTCTATACTGCCCAGTGGAGGATTTCAGATATTATTATATAAATGTATCAATCAATTTATTAGCATCTTGAAAATGACCAGTCAGCATAGATTTTGCAAGATCTTGCCGACCAGACTAATCTCATCCCAAATTTTTAACTAGATAAGTTCCTTCATAAATTATGGAGATGTTGTAGACATCATGTTATCTTAAGAAAAGCATTTCCAAAATCTGCATGTCATTCTACTTAGCAAACTAACTCAGTGTGATCAGAAATGGGATGTCAATATGTGGATACATAATTATTTTGAATATTGTAGACTACACATCAGTGGTTCCCTATCAAACTGATGCAAGGCACTGAAGGGAGCTCCAAAGTCCTAGATCCTCTATCATCAATATTTTTACTAATAACATTTGACAAAGCAAGGGAGGCAGTGGTGGGTTTCAAAATGTTTTACTACCGGTTCTGTGGGTGTGGCTTGGTGGGCGTGGCATGGCTTGGTGGGCATGGCTTGGTTGGCGTGGCAGGGGAAGGCTACTGTAAAATCTCCATTCCCACCCCAATCCAGGGTAAGGTTTCTGCAAAATCCCCATTTCCTCCCGATCAGCTGAGATTTGGGAGGCAGAGAATAGATGGGGGTGGGGCCAGTCAGAATTTTTACTACTGGTTCTGCGAACTACTCAAAATTTCTGCTACCGGTTCTCCAGAACTGGTCAGAACCTGCTGAAACTCACCTCTGAAAGGAGGAGATGCTTATAAAATTAGCACTAGTTATGAAAACTGCATTTTTGAGGGATTCAGAGAAACTGGAACAGATCTAGAGAAGAACAAAAGGGGCCTGGTGGCACAGCTGGCTAATAGCCTGTTATTAACATTCAGCTGCCTGCAATTACTGCAAGTTCGAATCTCCCCAGGCTCAAGGCTGACTCAGCCTTCCATCCTTTCTAAGGTAGGTAAATTGAGGACCC
>NW_027257086.1:0-46428 GCF_029215685.1 Pituophis catenifer annectens | reverse complement strand
AATTTTTTTTGACTCAAATGTAACAACGGATGCTAGAATGTGGTTCGGGGTGGAATTCCATGCTTAAAAATGTTATTATTAGCTGTTTTTAAAAATCGAGTGTTTTTGCTGCCCGAGGAAGAAAACGCGTGATGCTGGGGTCAGAAAAAAATCTGCCCAGGAGCAAAAAATTTTTTTTGACTCAAATGTAACAACGGATGCTAGAATGTGGTTCGGGGTGGAATTCCATGCTTAAAAATGTTATTATTAGCTGTTTTTAAAAATCGAGTGTTTTTGCTGCCCTAGGAAGAAAACGCGTGATGCCGGGGTCAGAAAAAAATATGCCCAGGAGCAAAAAAAATTTTTTTGACTCAAATGTAACAACGGATCCTAGAATGTGGTTCGGGGTGGAATTCCATGCTTAAAAATGTTATTATTAGCTGTTTTTAAAAATCGAGTGTTTTTGCTCCCAGAGGAAGAAAACGCGTGATGCCGGGGTCAGAAAAAAATCTGCCCAGGACCAAAAAAATTTTTTTGACTCAAATGTAACAACGGATGCTAGAATGTGGTTCAGGGTGGAATTCCATGCTTAAAAATGTTATTATTAGCTGTTTTTAAAAATCGAGTGTTTTTGCTGCCCAAGGAAGAAAACGCGTGATGCCGGGGTCAGAAAAAAATCTGCCCAGGACCAAAAATTTTTTTTTGACTCAAATGTAACAACGGATGCTAGAATGTGGTTCGGGGTGGAATTCCATGCTTAAAAATGTTATTATTTGCTGTTTTTAAAAATCGAGTGTTTTTGCTCCCAGAGGAAGAAAACGCGTGATACCGGGGTCAGAAAAAAATCTGCCCAGGACCAAAAAAATTTTTTTTGACTCAAATGTAACAACGGATGCTAGAATGTGGTTCAGGGTGGAATTCCATGCTTAAAAATGTTATTATTAGCTGTTTTTAAAAATCGAGTGTTTTTGCTGCCCGAGGAAGAAAACGCGTGATGCCGGGGTCAGAAAAAAATCTGCCCAGGACCAAAAAAATTTTTTTTGACTCAAATGTAACAACGGATGCTAGAATGTGGTTCGGGGTGGAATTCCATGCTTAAAAATGTTATTATTAGCTGTTTTTAAAAATCGAGTGTTTTTGCTGCCCGAGGAAGAAAACGTGTCATGCCGGGGTCAGAAAAAAATCTGCCCAGGACCAAAAAAAATTTTTTTGACTCAAATGTAACAACGGATGCTAGAATGTGGTTCGGGGTGGAATTCCATGCTTAAAAATGTTATTATTAGCTGTTTTTAAAAATCGAGTGTTTTTGCTGCTCTAGGAAGAAAACGCGTGATGCCGGGGTCAGAAAAAAATCTGCCCAGGACCAAAAAATTTTTTTTTGACTCAAATGTAACAACGGATGCTAGAATGTGGTTCGGGGTGGAATTCCATGCTTCAAAATGTTATTATTAGCTGTTTTTAAAAATCGAGTGTTTTTGCTGCCCTAGGAAGAAAACGCGTGATGCCGGGGTCAGAAAAAAATCTGCCCAGGAGCAAAAAAAATTTTTTTGACTCAAATGTAACAACGGATGCTAGAATGTGGTTCGGGGTGGAATTCCATGCTTAAAAATGTTATTATTAGCTGTTTTTAAAAATCGAGTGTTTTTGCTCCCAGAGGAAGAAAACGCGTGATGCCGGGGTCAGAAAAAAATCTGCCCAGAACCAAAAATTTTTTTTTGACTCAAATGTAACAACGGATGCTAGAATGTGGTTCGGGGTGGAATTCCATGCTTAAAAATGTTATTATTAGCTGTTTTTAAAAATCGAGTGTTTTTGCTCCCAGAGGAAGAAAACACGTGATGCCGGGGTCAGAAAAAAATCTTCCCAGGACCAAAAAAATTTTTTTGAGTCAAATGTAACAACAGATGCTAGAATGTGGTTCGGGGTGGAATTCCATGCTTAAAAATGTTATTATTAGCTGTTTTTAAAAATCGAGTGTTTTTGCTGCCCTAGGAAGAAAACGCGTGATGCCGGGGTCAGAAAAAAATCTGCCCAGGACCAAAAATTTTTTTTTGACTCAAATGTAACAACGGATGCTAGAATGTGGTTCGGGGTGGAATTCCATGCTTAAAAATGTTATTATTAGCCTTTTTTAAAAATCGAGTGTTTTTGCTCCCAGAGGAAGAAAACGCGTGATGCCGGGGTCAGAAAAAATCTGCCCAGGACCAAAAAAAATTTTTTTGACTCAAATGTAACAACGGATGCTAGAATGTGGTTCGGGGTGGAATTCCATGCTTAAAAATGTTATTATTAGCTGTTTTTAAAAATCGAGTGTTTTTGCTGCCCTAGGAAGAAAACGCGTGATGCCGGGGGTCAGAAAAAAATCTGCCCAGGAGAAAAAAAATTTTTTTTGACTCAAATGTAACAACGGATGCTAGAATGTGGTTCGGGGTGGAATTCCATGCTTAAAAATGTTATTATTAGCTGTTTTTTAAAAATCGAGTGTTTTTGCTCCCAGAGGAAGAAAACGCGTGATGCCGGGGTCAGAAAAAAATCTGCCCAGGACCAAAAAATTTTTTTTGACTCAAATGTAACAACGGATGCTAGAATGTGGTTCGGGGTGGAATTCCATGCTTAAAAATGTTATTATTAGCTGTTTTTAAAAATCGAGTGTTTTTGCTCCCAGAGGAAGAAAACGCGTGATGCCGGGGTCAGAAAAAATCTGCCCAGGACCAAAAATTTTTTTTTGACTCAAATGTAACAACGGATGCTAGAATGTGATTCGGGGTGGAATTCCATGCTTAAAAATGTTATTATTAGCTGTTTTTAAAAATCGAGTGTTTTTGCTCCCAGAGGAAGAAAACGCGTGATGCCGGGGTCAGAAAAAAATCTGCCCAGGACCAAAAATTTTTTTTTGACTCAAATGTAACAACGGATGCTAGAATGTGGTTCGGGGTGGAATTCCATGCTTAAAAATGTTATTATTAGCTGTTTTTAAAAATCGAGTGTTTTTGCTCCCAGAGGAAGAAAACGCGTGATGCCGGGGTCAGAAAAAAATCTGCCCAGGACCAAAAATTTTTTTTTGACTCAAATGTAACAACGGATGCTAGAATGTGATTCGGGGTGGAATTCCATGCTTAAAAATGTTATTATTAGCTGTTTTTAAAAATCGAATGTTTTTACTGCCCGAGGAAGAAAACGCGTGATGCCGGGGTCAGAAAAAAATCTGCCTAGGACCCAAAAATTTTTTTTTGACTCAAATGTAACAACGGATGCTAGAATGTGATTCGGGGTGGAATTCCATGCTTAAAAATGCTATTATTAGCTGTTTTTAAAAATCGAGTGTTTTTGCTGCCCGAGGAAGAAAACACGTGATGCCGGGGTCAGAAAAAAATCTGCCCAGGACCCAAAAATTTTTTTTTGACTCAAATGTAAGAACGGATGCTAGATGTGGTTCGGGGTGGAATTCCATGCTTAAAAATGTTATTATTAGCTGTTTTTAAAAATCGAGTGTTTTTGCTCCCAGAGGATGAAAACGCGTGATGCCGGGGTCAGAAAAAAATCTGCCCAGGACCAAAAAAATTTTTTTTGACTCAAATGTAACAACGGATGCTAGAATGTGGTTCAGGGTGGAATTCCATGCTTAAAAATGTTATTATTAGCTGTTTTTAAAAATCGAGTGTTTTTGCTGCCCGAGGAAGAAAACGCGTGATGCCGGGGTCAGAAAAAAATCTGCCCAGGACCAAAAATTTTTTTTTGACTCAAATGTAACAACGGATGCTAGAATGTGGTTCGGGGTGGAATTCCATGCTTAAAAATGTTATTATTTGCTCTTTTTAAAAATCGAGTGTTTTTGCTCCAAAAGGAAGAAAACGCGTGATACCGGGGTCAGAAAAAAAATCTGCCCAGGACCAAAAAAATTTTTTTGACTCAAATGTAACAACGGATGCTAGAATGTGGTTCGGGGTGGAATTCCATGCTTAAAAATGTTATTATTAGCTGTTTTTAAAAATCGAGTGTTTTTGCTGCCCTAGGAAGAAAACGCGTGATGCCGGGGTCAGAAAAAAATCTGCCCAGGACGAAAAAAATTTTTTTTTGACTCAAATGTAACAACGGATGCTAGAATGTGGTTCGGGGTGGAATTCCATGCTTAAAAATGTTATTATTAGCTGTTTTTAAAAATCGAGTGTTTTTGCTGCCCGAGGAAGAAAACGCGTGATGCTGGGGTCAGAAAAAAATCTGCCCAGGAGCAAAAAAATTTTTTTTGACTCAAATGTAACAACGGATGCTAGAATGTGGTTCGGGGTGGAATTCCATGCTTAAAAATGTTATTATTAGCTGTTTTTAAAAATCGAGTGTTTTTGCTGCCCTAGGAAGAAAACGCGTGATGCCGGGGTCAGAAAAAAATATGCCCAGGAGCAAAAAAAATTTTTTTGACTCAAATGTAACAACGGATCCTAGAATGTGGTTCGGGGTGGAATTCCATGCTTAAAAATGTTATTATTAGCTGTTTTTAAAAATCGAGTGTTTTTGCTCCCAGAGGAAGAAAACGCGTGATGCCGGGGTCAGAAAAAAATCTGCCCAGGACCAAAAAAATTTTTTTTGACTCAAATGTAACAACGGATGCTAGAATGTGGTTCAGGGTGGAATTCCATGCTTAAAAATGTTATTATTAGCTGTTTTTAAAAATCGAGTGTTTTTGCTGCCCAAGGAAGAAAACGCGTGATGCCGGGGTCAGAAAAAAATCTGCCCAGGACCAAAAATTTTTTTTTTGACTCAAATGTAACAACGGATGCTAGAATGTGGTTCGGGGTGGAATTCCATGCTTAAAAATGTTATTATTTGCTGTTTTTAAAAATCGAGTGTTTTTGCTCCCAGAGGAAGAAAACGCGTGATACCGGGGTCAGAAAAAAATCTGCCCAGGACCAAAAAAATTTTTTTTGACTCAAATGTAACAACGGATGCTAGAATGTGGTTCAGGGTGGAATTCCATGCTTAAAAATGTTATTATTAGCTGTTTTTAAAAATCGAGTGTTTTTGCTGCCCGAGGAAGAAAACGCGTGATGCCGGGGTCAGAAAAAAATCTGCCCAGGACCAAAAAAATTTTTTTTGACTCAAATGTAACAACGGATGCTAGAATGTGGTTCGGGGTGGAATTCCATGCTTAAAAATGTTATTATTAGCTGTTTTTAAAAATCGAGTGTTTTTGCTGCCCGAGGAAGAAAACGTGTCATGCCGGGGTCAGAAAAAAATCTGCCCAGGACCAAAAAAAATTTTTTTGACTCAAATGTAACAACGGATGCTAGAATGTGGTTCGGGGTGGAATTCCATGCTTAAAAATGTTATTATTAGCTGTTTTTAAAAATCGAGTGTTTTTGCTGCCCTAGGAAGAAAACGCGTGATGCCGGGGTCAGAAAAAAATCTGCCCAGGACCAAAAAATTTTTTTTTGACTCAAATGTAACAACGGATGCTAGAATGTGGTTCGGGGTGGAATTCCATGCTTCAAAATGTTATTATTAGCTGTTTTTAAAAATCGAGTGTTTTTGCTGCCCTAGGAAGAAAACGCGTGATGCCGGGGTCAGAAAAAAATCTGCCCAGGAGCAAAAAAAATTTTTTTGACTCAAATGTAACAACGGATGCTAGAATGTGGTTCGGGGTGGAATTCCATGCTTAAAAATGTTATTATTAGCTGTTTTTAAAAATCGAGTGTTTTTGCTCCCAGAGGAAGAAAACGCGTGATGCCGGGGTCAGAAAAAAATCTGCCCAGAACCAAAAATTTTTTTTTGACTCAAATGTAACAACGGATGCTAGAATGTGGTTCGGGGTGGAATTCCATGCTTAAAAATGTTATTATTAGCTGTTTTTAAAAATCGAGTGTTTTTGCTCCCAGAGGAAGAAAACACGTGATGCCGGGGTCAGAAAAAAATCTTCCCAGGACCAAAAAAATTTTTTTGAGTCAAATGTAACAACAGATGCTAGAATGTGGTTCGGGGTGGAATTCCATGCTTAAAAATGTTATTATTAGCTGTTTTTAAAAATCGAGTGTTTTTGCTGCCCTAGGAAGAAAACGCGTGATGCCGGGGTCAGAAAAAAATCTGCCCAGGACCAAAAATTTTTTTTTGACTCAAATGTAACAACGGATGCTAGAATGTGGTTCGGGGTGGAATTCCATGCTTAAAAATGTTATTATTAGCCTTTTTTAAAAATCGAGTGTTTTTGCTCCCAGAGGAAGAAAACGCGTGATGCCGGGGTCAGAAAAAAATCTGCCCAGGACCAAAAAAAATTTTTTTGACTCAAATGTAACAACGGATGCTAGAATGTGGTTCGGGGTGGAATTCCATGCTTAAAAATGTTATTATTAGCTGTTTTTAAAAATCGAGTGTTTTTGCTGCCCTAGGAAGAAAACGCGTGATGCCGGGGTCAGAAAAAAATCTGCCCAGGAGAAAAAAAATTTTTTTTGACTCAAATGTAACAACGGATGCTAGAATGTGGTTCGGGGTGGAATTCCATGCTTAAAAATGTTATTATTAGCTGTTTTTAAAAATCGAGTGTTTTTGCTCCCAGAGGAAGAAAACGCGTGATGCCGGGGTCAGAAAAAAATCTGCCCAGGACCAAAAAAATTTTTTTGACTCAAATGTAACAACGGATGCTAGAATGTGGTTCGGGGTGGAATTCCATGCTTAAAAATGTTATTATTAGCTGTTTTTAAAAATCGAGTGTTTTTGCTCCCAGAGGAAGAAAACGCGTGATGCCGGGGTCAGAAAAAAATCTGCCCAGGACCAAAAATTTTTTTTGACTCAAATGTAACAACGGATGCTAGAATGTGATTCGGGGTGGAATTCCATGCTTAAAAATGTTATTATTAGCTGTTTTTAAAAATCGAGTGTTTTTGCTCCCAGAGGAAGAAAACGCGTGATGCCGGGGGTCAGAAAAAAATCTGCCCAGGACCAAAAATTTTTTTTTTGACTCAAATGTAACAACGGATGCTAGAATGTGGTTCGGGGTGGAATTCCATGCTTAAAAATGTTATTATTAGCTGTTTTTAAAAATCGAGTGTTTTTGCTCCCAGAGGAAGAAAACGCGTGATGCCGGGGTCAGAAAAAAATCTGCCCAGGAGCAAACAAATTTTTTTTGACTCAAATGTAACAACGGATGCTAGAATGTGGTTCGGGGTGGAATTCCATGCTTAAAAATGTTATTATTTGCTGTTTTTAAAAATCGAGTGTTTTTGCTCCCAGAGGAAGAAAACGCGTGATACCGGAGTCAGAAAAAAATCTGCCCAGGACGAAAAAAAATTTTTTTGACTCAAATGTAACAACGGATGCTAGAATGTGGTTCGGGGTGGAATTCCATGCTTAAAAATGTTATTATTAGCTGTTTTTAAAAATCGAGTGTTTTTGCTGCCCTAGGAAGAAAACGCGTGATGCCGGGGTCAGAAAAAAATCTGCCCAGACCAAAAAAATTTTTTTTGACTCAAATGTAACAACGGATGCTAGAATGTGGTTCGGGGTGGAATTCCATGCTTCAAAATGTTATTATTAGCTGTTTTTAAAAATCGAGTGTTTTTGCTGCCCTAGGAAGAAAACGCGTGATGCCGGGGTCAGAAAAAAATCTGCCCAGGAGAAAAAAAAATTTTTTTGACTCAAATGTAACAACGGATGCTAGAATGTGGTTCGGGGTGGAATTCCATGCTTAAAAATGTTATTATTAGCTGTTTTTAAAAATCGAGTGTTTTTGCTCCCAGAGGAAGAAAACGCGTGATGCCGGGGTCAGAAAAAAATCTGCCCAGGACCAAAAAATTTTTTTTGACTCAAATGTAACAACGGATGCTAGAATGTGGTTCGGGGTGGAATTCCATGCTTAAAAATGTTATTATTAGCTGTTTTTAAAATCGAGTGTTTTTGCTCCCAGAGGAAGAAAACGCGTGATGCCGGGGTCAGAAAAAAATCTGCCGAGGACCAAAAATTTTTTTTTGACTCAAATGTAACAACGGATGCTAGAATGTGGTTCGGGGTGGAATTCCATGCTTAAAAATGTTATTATTAGCTGTTTTTAAAAATCGAGTGTTTTTGCTGCCCTAGGAAGAAAACGCGTGATGCCGGGGTCAGAAAAAAATCTGCCCAGGACCAAAAAAATTTTTTTTGACTCAAATGTAACAACGGATGCTAGAATGTGGTTCGGGGTGGAATTCCATGCTTCAAAATGTTATTATTAGCTGTTTTTAAAAATCGAGTGTTTTTGCTGCCCTAGGAAGAAAACGCGTGATGCCGGGGTCAGAAAAAAATCTGCCCAGGACCAAAAATTTTTTTTTGACTCAAATGTAACAACGGATGCTAGAATGTGGTTCGGGGTGGAATTCCATGCTTCAAAATGTTATTATTAGCTGTTTTTAAAAATCGAGTGTTTTTGCTGCCCTAGGAAGAAAACGCGTGATGCCGGGGTCAGAAAAAAATCTGCCCAGGAGCAAAAAAAATTTTTTTGACTCAAATGTAACAACGGATGCTAGAATGTGGTTCGGGGTGGAATTCCATGCTTAAAAATGTTATTATTAGCCTTTTTTAAAAATCGAGTGTTTTTGCTCCCAGAGGAAGAAAACGCGTGATGCCGGGGTCAGAAAAAAATCTGCCCAGGACCAAAAAAAATTTTTTTGACTCAAATGTAACAACGGATGCTAGAATGTGGTTCGGGGTGGAATTCCATGCTTAAAAATGTTATTATTAGCTGTTTTTAAAAATCGAGTGTTTTTGCTGCCCTAGGAAGAAAACGCGTGATGCCGGGGTCAGAAAAAAATCTGCCCAGGAGAAAAAAAATTTTTTTTGACTCAAATGTAACAACGGATGCTAGAATGTGGTTCGGGGTGGAATTCCATGCTTAAAAATGTTATTATTAGCTGTTTTTAAAAATCGAGTGTTTTTGCTCCCAGAGGAAGAAAACGCGTGATGCCGGGGTCAGAAAAAAATCTGCCCAGGACCAAAAAAATTTTTTTGACTCAAATGTAACAACGGATGCTAGAATGTGGTTCGGGGTGGAATTCCATGCTTAAAAATGTTATTATTAGCTGTTTTTAAAAATCGAGTGTTTTTGCTCCCAGAGGAAGAAAACGCGTGATGCCGGGGTCAGAAAAAAATCTGCCCAGGACCAAAAATTTTTTTTTGACTCAAATGTAACAACGGATGCTAGAATGTGATTCGGGGTGGAATTCCATGCTTAAAAATGTTATTATTAGCTGTTTTTAAAAATCGAGTGTTTTTGCTCCCAGAGGAAGAAAACGCGTGATGCCGGGGTCAGAAAAAAATCTGCCCAGGACCAAAAATTTTTTTTGACTCAAATGTAACAACGGATGCTAGAATGTGGTTCGGGGTGGAATTCCATGCTTAAAAATGTTATTATTAGCTGTTTTTAAAATCGAGTGTTTTTGCTCCCAGAGGAAGAAAACGCGTGATGCCGGGGGTCAGAAAAAAATCTGCCCAGGAGCAAACAAATTTTTTTTGACTCAAATGTAACAACGGATGCTAGAATGTGGTTCGGGGTGGAATTCCATGCTTAAAAATGTTATTATTTGCTGTTTTTAAAAATCGAGTGTTTTTGCTCCCAGAGGAAGAAAACGCGTGATACCGGAGTCAGAAAAAAATCTGCCCAGGACGAAAAAAATTTTTTTTGACTCAAATGTAACAACGGATGCTAGAATGTGGTTCGGGGTGGAATTCCATGCTTAAAAATGTTATTATTAGCTGTTTTTAAAAATCGAGTGTTTTTGCTGCCCTAGGAAGAAAACGCGTGATGCCGGGGTCAGAAAAAAATCTGCCCAGGACCAAAAAAATTTTTTTTGACTCAAATGTAACAACGGATGCTAGAATGTGGTTCGGGGTGGAATTCCATGCTTCAAAATGTTATTATTAGCTGTTTTTAAAAATCGAGTGTTTTTGCTGCCCTAGGAAGAAAACGCGTGATGCCGGGGTCAGAAAAAAATCTGCCCAGGAGAAAAAAAAATTTTTTTGACTCAAATGTAACAACGGATGCTAGAATGTGGTTCGGGGTGGAATTCCATGCTTAAAAATGTTATTATTAGCTGTTTTTAAAAATCGAGTGTTTTTGCTCCCAGAGGAAGAAAACGCGTGATGCCGGGGTCAGAAAAAAATCTGCCCAGGACCAAAAAAATTTTTTTGACTCAAATGTAACAACGGATGCTAGAATGTGGTTCGGGGTGGAATTCCATGCTTAAAAATGTTATTATTAGCTGTTTTTAAAAATCGAGTGTTTTTGCTCCCAGAGGAAGAAAACGCGTGATGCCGGGGTCAGAAAAAAATCTGCCGAGGACCAAAAATTTTTTTTTGACTCAAATGTAACAACGGATGCTAGAATGTGGTTCGGGGTGGAATTCCATGCTTAAAAATGTTATTATTAGCTGTTTTTAAAAATCGAGTGTTTTTGCTGCCCTAGGAAGAAAACGCGTGATGCCGGGGTCAGAAAAAAATCTGCCCAGGACCAAAAAAATTTTTTTTGACTCAAATGTAACAACGGATGCTAGAATGTGGTTCGGGGTGGAATTCCATGCTTCAAAATGTTATTATTAGCTGTTTTTAAAAATCGAGTGTTTTTGCTGCCCTAGGAAGAAAACGCGTGATGCCGGGGTCAGAAAAAAATCTGCCCAGGACCAAAAATTTTTTTTTGACTCAAATGTAACAACGGATGCTAGAATGTGGTTCGGGGTGGAATTCCATGCTTCAAAATGTTATTATTAGCTGTTTTTAAAAATCGAGTGTTTTTGCTGCCCTAGGAAGAAAACGCGTGATGCCGGGGTCAGAAAAAAATCTGCCCAGGAGCAAAAAAAATTTTTTTGACTCAAATGTAACAACGGATGCTAGAATGTGGTTCGGGGTGGAATTCCATGCTTAAAAATGTTATTATTAGCCGTTTTTAAAAATCGAGTGTTTTTGCTCCCAGAGGAAGAAAACGCGTGATGCCGGGGTCAGAAAAAAATCTGCCCAGAACCAAAAATTTTTTTTGACTCAAATGTAACAACGGATGCTAGAATGTGGTTCGGGGTGGAATTCCATGCTTAAAAATGTTATTATTAGCTGTTTTAAAAATCGAGTGTTTTTGCTCCCAGAGGAAGAAAATGCGTGATGCCGGGGTCAGAAAAAAATCTGCCCAGGACCAAAAAAATTTTATTGAGTCAAATGTAACAACGGATGCTAGAATGTGGTTCGGGGTGGAATTCCATGCTTAAAAATGTTATTATTAGCTGTTTTTAAAAATCGAGTGTTTTTGCTGCCCTAGGAAGAAAACGCGTGATGCTAGGGTCAGAAAAAAATCTGCCCAGGACCAAAAATTTTTTTTTGACTCAAATGTAACAACGGATGCTAGAATGTGGTTCGGGGTGGAATTCCATGCTTAAAAATGTTATTATTAGCTGTTTTTAAAAATCGAGTGTTTTTGCTGCCCTAGGAAGAAAACGCGTGATGCCGGGGTCAGAAAAAAATCTGTCCAGGAGCAAAAAAAATTTTTTTGACTCAAATGTAACAACGGATGCTAGCATGTGGTTCGGGGTGGAATTCCCTGCTTAAAAATGTTATTATTAGCTGTTTTTAAAAATCGAGTGTTTTTGCTCCCAGAGGAAGAAAACGCGTGATGCCGGGGTCAGAAAAAAGTCTGCCCAGGACCAAAAAATTTTTTTTTTGACTCAAATGTAACAACGGATGCTAGAATGTGGTTCGGGGTGGAATTCCATGCTTAAAAATGTTATTATTAGCTGTTTTTAAAAATCGAGTGTTTTTGCTGCCCGAGGAAGAAAACGCGTGATGCCGGGGTCAGAAAAAAATCTGCCCAGGACCAAAATTTTTTTTTTGACTCAAATGTAACAACGGATGCTAGCATGTGGTTCGGGGTGGAATTCCATGCTTAAAAATGTTATTATTAGCTGTTTTTAAAATCGAGTGTTTTTGCTCCCAGAGGAAGAAAACGCGTGATGCCGGGGTCAGAAAAAAATCTGCCCAGGACCAAAAAATTTTTTTTGACTCAAATGTAACAACGGATGCTAGAATGTGGTTCGGGGTGGAATTCCATGCTTAAAAATGTTATTATTAGCTGTTTTTAAAAATCGAGTGTTTTTGCTCCCAGAGGAAGAAAACGCGTGATGCCGGGGTCAGAAAAAAACCTTCCCAGGACCAAAAAATTTTTTTGAGTCAAATGTAACAACGGATGCTAGAATGTGGTTCGGGGTGGAATTCCATGCTTAAAAATGTTATTATTAGCTGTTTTAAAAATCGAGTGTTTTTGCTGCCCTAGGAGGAAAACGCGTGATGCCGGGGTCAGAAAAAAATCTGCCCAGGACCAAAAATTTTTTTTTGACTCAAATGTAACAACGGATGCTAGAATGTGGTTCGGGGTGGAATTCCATGCTTAAAAATGTTATTATTAGCTGTTTTTAAAAATCAAGTGTTTTTGCTGCCCGAGGAAGAAAACGCGTGATGCCGGGGTCAGAAAAAAATCTTCCCACGACCAAAAAAATTTTTTTCACTCAAATATAACAACGGATGCTAGAATGTGGTTCGGTGTGGAATTCCATGCTTAAAAATGTTATTATTAGCTGTTTTTAAAAATCGAGTGTTTTTGCTGCCCTAGGAAGAAAACGCGTGATGCCGGGGTCAGAAAAAAATCTGCCCAGGAGCAAAAAAATTTTTTTTTTGACTCAAATGTAACAACGGATGCTAGCATGTGGTTCGGGGTGGAATTCCATGCTTAAAAATGTTATTATTAGCCTTTTTTAAAAATCGAGTGTTTTTGCTCCCAGAGGAAGAAAACGCGTGATGCCGGGGTCAGAAAAAAATCTGCCCAGGAGAAAAAAAATTTTTTTGACTCAAATGTAACAACGGATGCTAGAATGTGGTTCGGGGTGGAATTCCATGCTTAAAAATGTTATTATTAGCTGTTTTTAAAAATCGAGTGTTTTTGCTGCCCGAGGAAGAAAACGCGTGATGCCGGGGTCAGAAAAAAATCTGCCCAGGACCAAAATTTTTTTTTTGACTCAAATGTAACAACGGATGCTAGCATGTGGTTCGGGGTCGAATTCCATGCTTAAAAATGTTATTATTAGCTGTTTTTAAAAATCGAGTGTTTTTGCTCCCAGAGGAAGAAAACGCGTGATGCCGGGGTCAGAAAAAAATCTGCCCAGGAGAAAAAAAAATTTTTTTTTGACTCAAATGTAACAACGGATGCTAGAATGTGGTTCGGGGTGGAATTCCATGCTTAAAAATGTTATTATTAGCTGTTTTTAAAAAATCGAGTGTTTTTGCTCCCAGAGGAAGAAAACGCGTGATGCCGGGGTCAGAAAAAAATCTTCCCAGGACCAAAAAAATTTTTTTGAGTCAAATGTAACAACGGATGCTAGAATGTGGTTCGGGGTGAAATTCCATGCTTAAAATGTTATTATTAGCTGTTTTTAAAAATCGAGTGTTTTTGCTGCCCTAGGAGGAAAACGCGTGATGCCGGGGTCAGAAAAAAATCTGCCCAGGACCAAAAATTTTTTTTTGACTCAAATGTAACAACGGATGCTAGAATGTGGTTCGGGGTGGAATTCCATGCTTAAAAATGTTATTATTAGCTGTTTTTAAAAGTCGAGTGTTTTTGCTCCCAGAGGAAGAAAACGCGTGATGCCGGGGTCAGAAAAAAATCTGCCCAGGACCAAAAAATTTTTTTTGACTCAAATGTAACAACGGATGCTAGAATGTGGTTCGGGGTGGAATTCCATGCTTAAAAATGTTATTATTAGCTGTTTTTAAAAATCGAGTGTTTTTGCTCCCAGAGGAAGAAAACACGTGATGCCGGGGTCAGAAAAAAATCTTCCCAGGACCAAAAAAATTTTTTTGACTCAAATGTAACAACGGATGCTAGAATGTGGTTCGGGGTGGAATTCCATGCTTAAAAATGTTATTATTAGCTGTTTTTAAAAATCGAGTGTTTTTGCTGCCCGAGGAAGAAAACGCGTGATGCCGGGGTCAGAAAAAAATCTGCCCAGGAGAAAAAAAAATTTTTTTGACTCAAATGTAACAACGGATGCTAGAATGTGGTTCGGGGGGGTGGAATTCCATGCTTAAAAATTTATTATTAGCTGTTTTTAAAAATCGAGTGTTTTTGCTGCCCGAGGAAGAAAACGCGTGATGCCGGGGTCAGAAAAAAATCTGCCCAGGACCAAAATTTTTTTTTTGACTCAAATGTAACAACGGATGCTAGCATGTGGTTCGGGGTCGAATTCCATGCTTAAAAATGTTATTATTAGCTGTTTTTAAAAATCGAGTGTTTTTGCTCCCAGAGGAAGAAAACGCGTGATGCCGGGGTCAGAAAAAAATCTGCCCACGACCAAAAAATTTTTTTTGACTCAAATGTAACAACGGATGCTAGAATGTGGTTCGGGGTGGAATTCCATGCTTAAAAATGTTATTATTAGCTGTTTTTAAAAATCGAGTGTTTTTGCTCCCAGAGGAAGAAAACGCGTGATGCCGGGGTCAGAAAAAAATCTTCCCAGGACCAAAAAAATTTTTTTGAGTCAAATGTAACAACGGATGCTAGAATGTGGTTCGGGGTGGAATTCCATGCTTAAAAATGTTATTATTAGCTGTTTTTAAAAATCGAGTGTTTTTGCTGCCCTAGGAGGAAAACGCGTGATGCCGGGGTCAGAAAAAAATCTGCCCAGGACCAAAAATTTTTTTTTGACTCAAATGTAACAACGGATGCTAGAATGTGGTTCGGGGTGGAATTCCATGCTTAAAAATGTTATTATTAGCTGTTTTTAAAAGTCGAGTGTTTTTGCTCCCAGAGGAAGAAAACGCGTGATGCCGGGGTCAGAAAAAAATCTGCCCAGGACCAAAAATTTTTTTTTGACTCAAATGTAACAACGGATGCTAGAATGTGGTTCGGGGTGGAATTCCATGCTTAAAAATGTTATTATTAGCTGTTTTTAAAAATCGAGTGTTTTTGCTCCCAGAGGAAGAAAACACGTGATGCCGGGGTCAGAAAAAAATCTTCCCAGGACCAAAAAAATTTTTTTGACTCAAATGTAACAAGGGATGCTAGAATGTGGTTCGGGGTGGAATTCCATGCTTAAAAATGTTATTATTAGCTGTTTTTAAAAATCGAGTGTTTTTGCTGCCCGAGGAAGAAAACGCGTGATGCCGGGGTCAGAAAAAAATCTGCCCAGGACCAAAAATTTTTTTTTGACTCAAATGTAACAACGGATGCTAGAATGTGGTTCGGGGTGGAATTCCATGCTTAAAAATGTTATTATTAGCTGTTTTTAAAAGTCGAGTGTTTTTGCTGCCCGAGGAAGAAAACGCGTGATGCCGGGGTCAGAAAAAAATCTGCCCAGGAGAAAAAAAAATTTTTTTGACTCAAATGTAACAACGGATGCTAGAATGTGGTTCAGGGTGGAATTCCATGCTTAAAAATGTTATTATTAGCTGTTTTTAAAAATCGAGTGTTTTTGCTGCCCTAGGAAGAAAACGCGTGATGCCGGGGTCAGAAAAAAATCTGCCCAGGAGAAAAAAAAATTTTTTTGACTCAAATGTAACAACGGATGCTAGAATGTGGTTCGGGGTGGAATTCCATGCTTAAAAATGTTATTATTAGCTGTTTTTAAAAATCGAGTGTTTTTGCTCCCAGAGGAAGAAAACGCGTGATGCCGGGGTCAGAAAAAAATCTGCCCAGGACCAAAAAAATTTTTTTGACTCAAATGTAACAACGGATGCTAGAATGTGGTTCGGGGTGGAATTCCATGCTTAAAAATGTTATTATTAGCTGTTTTTAAAAATCGAGTGTTTTTGCTCCCAGAGGAAGAAAACGCGTGATGCCGGGGTCAGAAAAAAATCTGCCCAGGAGAAAAAAAAATTTTTTTGACTCAAATGTAACAACGGATGCTAGAATGTGGTTCGGGGTGGAATTCCATGCTTAAAAATGTTATTATTAGCTGTTTTTAAAAATCGAGTGTTTTTGCTGCCCTAGGAAGAAAACGCGTGATGCCGGGGTCAGAAAAAAATCTGCCCAGGAGAAAAAAAAATTTTTTTGACTCAAATGTAACAACGGATGCTAGAATGTGGTTCGGGGTGGAATTCCATGCTTAAAAATGTTATTATTAGCTGTTTTTAAAAATCGAGTGTTTTTACTCCCAGAGGAAGAAAACGCGTGATGCCGGGGTCAGAAAAAAATCTGCCCAGGACCAAAAAATTTTTTTTGACTCAAATGTAACAACGGATGCTAGAATGTGGTTCGGGGTGGAATTCCATGCTTAAAAATGTTATTATTAGCTGTTTTTTAAAAATCGAGTGTTTTTGCTGCCCTAAGAGGAAAACGCGTGATGCCGGGGTCAGAAAAAAATCTGCCCCGGACCAAAAATTTTTTTTTGACTCAAATGTAACAACGGATGCTAGAATGTGGTTCGGGGTGGAATTCCATGCTTAAAAATGTTATTATTAGCTGTTTTTAAAAATCGAGTGTTTTTGCTCCCAGAGGAAGAAAACGCGTGATGCCGGGGTCAGAAAAAAATCTGCCCAGGAGAAAAAAAATTTTTTTTGACTCAAATGTAACAACGGATGCTAGAATGTGGTTCGGGGTGGAATTCCATGCTTAAAAATGTTATTATTAGCTGTTTTTAAAAATCGAGTGTTTTTGCTGCCCTAGGAAGAAAACGCGTGATGCCGGGGTCAGAAAAAATCTGCCCAGGAGAAAAAAAATTTTTTTGACTCAAATGTAACAACGGATGCTAAAATGTGGTTCGGGGTGGAATTCCATGCTTAAAAATGTTATTATTAGCTGTTTTTAAAAATCGAGTGTTTTTGCTGCCCGAGGAAGAAAACGCGTGATGCCGGGGTCAGAAAAAAATCTGCCCAGGACCAAAAATTTTTTTTTGACTCAAATGTAACAACGGATGCTAGAATGTGGTTCGGGGTGGAATTCCATGCTTAAAAATGTTATTATTAGCTGTTTTTAAAAGTCGAGTGTTTTTGCTGCCCGAGGAAGAAAACGCGTGATGCCGGGGTCAGAAAAAAATCTGCCCAGGAGAAAAAAAAATTTTTTTGACTCAAATGTAACAACGGATGCTAGAATGTGGTTCAGGGTGGAATTCCATGCTTAAAAATGTTATTATTAGCTGTTTTTAAAAATCGAGTGTTTTTGCTGCCCTAGGAAGAAAACGCGTGATGCCGGGGTCAGAAAAAAATCTGCCCAGGAGAAAAAAAAATTTTTTTGACTCAAATGTAACAACGGATGCTAGAATGTGGTTCGGGGTGGAATTCCATGCTTAAAAATGTTATTATTAGCTGTTTTTAAAAATCGAGTGTTTTTGCTCCCAGAGGAAGAAAACGCGTGATGCCGGGGTCAGAAAAAAATCTGCCCAGGACCAAAAAAATTTTTTTGACTCAAATGTAACAACGGATGCTAGAATGTGGTTCGGGGTGGAATTCCATGCTTAAAATGTTATTATTAGCTGTTTTTAAAAATCGAGTGTTTTTGCTCCCAGAGGAAGAAAACGCGTGATGCCGGGGTCAGAAAAAAATCTGCCCAGGAGAAAAAAATTTTTTTTTGACTCAAATGTAACAACGGATGCTAGAATGTGGTTCGGGGTGGAATTCCATGCTTAAAAATGTTATTATTAGCTGTTTTTAAAAATCGAGTGTTTTTGCTGCCCTAGGAAGAAAACGCGTGATGCCGGGGTCAGAAAAAAATCTGCCCAGGAGAAAAAAAAATTTTTTTGACTCAAATGTAACAACGGATGCTAGAATGTGATTCGGGGTGGAATTCCATGCTTAAAAATGTTATTATTAGCTGTTTTTAAAAATCGAGTGTTTTTGCTCCCAGAGGAAGAAAACGCGTGATGCCGGGGTCAGAAAAAAATCTTCCCAGGACCAAAAAAATTTTTTTGAGTCAAATGTAACAACGGATGCTAGAATGTGGTTCGGGGTGGAATTCCATGCTTAAAAATGTTATTATTAGCTGTTTTTAAAAATCGAGTGTTTTTGCTGCCCTAGGAGGAAAACGCGTGATGCCGGGGTTAGAAAAAAATCTGCCCAGGACCAAAAATTTTTTTTTGACTCAAATGTAACAACGGATGCTAGAATGTGGTTCGGGGTGGAATTCCATGCTTAAAAATGTTATTATTAGCTGTTTTTTAAAAGTCGAGTGTTTTTGCTCCCAGAGGAAGAAAACGCGTGATGCCGGGGTCAGAAAAAAATCTGCCCAGGACCAAAAATTTTTTTTTGACTCAAATGTAACAACGGATGCTAGAATGTGGTTCGGGGTGGAATTCCATGCTTAAAATGTTATTATTAGCTGTTTTTAAAAATCGAGTGTTTTTGCTCCCAGAGGAAGAAAACACGTGATGCCGGGGTCAGAAAAAAATCTTCCCAGGACCAAAAAAATTTTTTTGACTCAAATGTAACAAGGGATGCTAGAATGTGGTTCGGGGTGGAATTCCATGCTTAAAAATGTTATTATTAGCTGTTTTTAAAAATCGAGTGTTTTTGCTGCCCGAGGAAGAAAACGCGTGATGCCGGGGTCAGAAAAAAATCTGCCCAGGACCAAAAATTTTTTTTTGACTCAAATGTAACAACGGATGCTAGAATGTGGTTCGGGGTGGAATTCCATGCTTAAAAATGTTATTATTAGCTGTTTTTAAAAGTCGAGTGTTTTTGCTGCCCGAGGAAGAAAACGCGTGATGCCGGGGTCAGAAAAAAATCTGCCCAGGAGAAAAAAAAATTTTTTTGACTCAAATGTAACAACGGATGCTAGAATGTGGTTCAGGGTGGAATTCCATGCTTAAAAATGTTATTATTAGCTGTTTTTAAAAATCGAGTGTTTTTGCTGCCCTAGGAAGAAAACGCGTGATGCCGGGGTCAGAAAAAAATCTGCCCAGGAGAAAAAAAATTTTTTTGACTCAAATGTAACAACGGATGCTAGAATGTGGTTCGGGGTGGAATTCCATGCTTAAAAATGTTATTATTAGCTGTTTTTAAAAATCGAGTGTTTTTGCTCCCAGAGGAAGAAAACGCGTGATGCCGGGGTCAGAAAAAAATCTGCCCAGGACCAAAAAAATTTTTTTTGACTCAAATGTAACAACGGATGCTAGAATGTGGTTCGGGGTGGAATTCCATGCTTAAAAATGTTATTATTAGCTGTTTTTAAAAATCGAGTGTTTTTGCTCCCAGAGGAAGAAAACGCGTGATGCCGGGGTCAGAAAAAAATCTGCCCAGGAGAAAAAAAAAATTTTTTGACTCAAATGTAACAACGGATGCTAGAATGTGGTTCGGGGTGGAATTCCATGCTTAAAAATGTTATTATTAGCTGTTTTTAAAAATCGAGTGTTTTTGCTGCCCTAGGAAGAAAACGCGTGATGCCGGGGTCAGAAAAAAATCTGCCCAGGAGAAAAAAAAATTTTTTTGACTCAAATGTAACAACGGATGCTAGAATGTGGTTCGGGGTGGAATTCCATGCTTAAAAATGTTATTATTAGCTGTTTTTAAAAATCGAGTGTTTTTACTCCCAGAGGAAGAAAACGCGTGATGCCGGGGTCAGAAAAAAATCTGCCCAGGACCAAAAAATTTTTTTTGACTCAAATGTAACAACGGATGCTAGAATGTGGTTCGGGGTGGAATTCCATGCTTAAAAATGTTATTATTAGCTGTTTTTAAAAATCGAGTGTTTTTGCTGCCCTAAGAGGAAAACGCGTGATGCCGGGGTCAGAAAAAAATCTGCCCCGGACCAAAAATTTTTTTTTGACTCAAATGTAACAACGGATGCTAGAATGTGGTTCGGGGTGGAATTCCATGCTTAAAAATGTTATTATTAGCTGTTTTTAAAAATCGAGTGTTTTTGCTCCCAGAGGAAGAAAACGCGTGATGCCGGGGTCAGAAAAAAATCTGCCCAGGAGAAAAAAAATTTTTTTTGACTCAAATGTAACAACGGATGCTAGAATGTGGTTCGGGGTGGAATTCCATGCTTAAAAATGTTATTATTAGCTGTTTTTAAAAATCGAGTGTTTTTGCTGCCCTAGGAAGAAAACGCGTGATGCCGGGGTCAGAAAAAAATCTGCCCAGGAGAAAAAAAAATTTTTTTGACTCAAATGTAACAACGGATGCTAAAATGTGGTTCGGGGTGGAATTCCATGCTTAAAAATGTTATTATTAGCTGTTTTTAAAAATCGAGTGTTTTTGCTGCCCGAGGAAGAAAACGCGTGATGCCGGGGTCAGAAAAAAATCTGCCCAGGACCAAAAATTTTTTTTTGACTCAAATGTAACAACGGATGCTAGAATGTGGTTCGGGGTGGAATTCCATGCTTAAAAATGTTATTATTAGCTGTTTTTAAAAGTCGAGTGTTTTTGCTGCCCGAGGAAGAAAACGCGTGATGCCGGGGTCAGAAAAAAATCTGCCCAGGAGAAAAAAAAATTTTTTTGACTCAAATGTAACAACGGATGCTAGAATGTGGTTCAGGGTGGAATTCCATGCTTAAAAATGTTATTATTAGCTGTTTTTAAAAATCGAGTGTTTTTGCTGCCCTAGGAAGAAAACGCGTGATGCCGGGGTCAGAAAAAAATCTGCCCAGGAGAAAAAAAAATTTTTTTGACTCAAATGTAACAATGGATGCTAGAATGTGGTTCGGGGTGGAATTCCATGCTTAAAAATGTTATTATTAGCTGTTTTTAAAAATCGAGTGTTTTTGCTCCCAGAGGAAGAAAACGCGTGATGCCGGGGTCAGAAAAAAATCTGCCCAGGACCAAAAAAATTTTTTTGACTCAAATGTAACAACAGATGCTAGAATGTGGTTCGGGGTGGAATTCCATGCTTAAAAATGTTATTATTAGCTGTTTTTAAAAATCGAGTGTTTTTGCTCCCAGAGGAAGAAAACGCGTGATGCCGGGGTCAGAAAAAAATCTGCCCAGGAGAAAAAAAATTTTTTTTGACTCAAATGTAACAACGGATGCTAGAATGTGGTTCGGGGTGGAATTCCATGCTTAAAAATGTTATTATTAGCTGTTTTTAAAAATCGAGTGTTTTTTGCTGCCCTAGGAAGAAAACGCGTGATGCCGGGGTCAGAAAAAAATCTGCCCAGGAGAAAAAAAAAATTTTTTGACTCAAATGTAACAACGGATGCTAGAATGTGATTCGGGGTGGAATTCCATGCTTAAAAATGTTATTATTAGCTGTTTTTAAAAATCGAGTGTTTTTGCTCCCAGAGGAAGAAAACGCGTGATGCCGGGGTCAGAAAAAAATCTGCCCAGGAGAAAAAAAAAATTTTTTTGACTCAAATGTAACAATGGATGCTAGAATGTGGTTCGGGGTGGAATTCCATGCTTAAAAATGTTATTATTAGCTGTTTTTAAAAATCGAGTGTTTTTGCTCCCAGAGGAAGAAAACGCGTGATGCCGGGGTCAGAAAAAAATCTGCCCAGGACCAAAAAAATTTTTTTGACTCAAATGTAACAACAGATGCTAGAATGTGGTTCGGGGTGGAATTCCATGCTTAAAAATGTTATTATTAGCTGTTTTTAAAAATCGAGTGTTTTTGCTCCCAGAGGAAGAAAACGCGTGATGCCGGGGTCAGAAAAAAATCTGCCCAGGAGAAAAAAAATTTTTTTTGACTCAAATGTAACAACGGATGCTAGAATGTGGTTCGGGGTGGAATTCCATGCTTAAAAATGTTATTATTAGCTGTTTTTAAAAATCGAGTGTTTTTGCTGCCCTACGGAAGAAAAACGCGTGATGCCGGGGTCAGAAAAAAATCTGCCCAGGAGAAAAAAAAAATTTTTTGACTCAAATGTAACAACGGATGCTAGAATGTGATTCGGGGTGGAATTCCATGCTTAAAAATGTTATTATTAGCTGTTTTTAAAATCGAGTGTTTTTGCTCCCCAGAGGAAGAAAACGCGTGATGCCGGGGTCAGAAAAAAATCTGCCCAGGACCAAAAAATTTTTTTTGACTCAAATGTAACAACGGATGCTAGAATGTGGTTCGGGGTGGAATTCCATGCTTAAAAATGTTATTATTAGCTGTTTTTAAAAATCGAGTGTTTTTGCTGCCCTAAGAGGAAAACGCCGTGATGCCGGGGTCAGAAAAAAATCTGCCCCGGACCAAAAATTTTTTTTTGACTCAAATGTAACAACGGATGCTAGAATGTGGTTCGGGGTGGAATTCCATGCTTAAAAATGTTATTATTAGCTGTTTTTAAAAATCAATTTAAAAATCGAGTGTTTTTGCTCCCAGAGGAAGAAAACGCGTGATGCCGGGGTCCAGAAAAAAATCTGCCCAGGACCAAAAATTTTTTTTTGACTCAAATGTAACAACGGATGCTAGAATGTGATTCAGGGTGGAATTCCATGCTTAAAAATGTTATTATTAGCTGTTTTTAAAAATCGAGTGTTTTTGCTGCCCGAGGAAGAAAACGCGTGATGCCGGGGTCAGAAAAAAATCTGCCCAGGAGAAAAAAAATTTTTTTTGACTCAAATGTAACAACGGATGCTAGAATGTGGTTCGGGGTGGAATTCCATGCTTAAAAATGTTATTATTAGCTGTTTTTAAAAATCGAGTGTTTTTGCTCCCAGAGGAAGAAAACGCGTGATGCCGGGGTCAGAAAAAAATCTGCCCAGGACCAAAAAATTTTTTTTGACTCAAATGTAACAACGGATGCTAGAATGTGGTTCGGGGTGGAATTCCATGCTTAAAAATGTTATTATTAGCTGTTTTTAAAAATCGAGTGTTTTTGCTGCCCTAAGAGGAAACGCGTGATGCCGGGGTCAGAAAAAAATCTGCCCCGGACCAAAAAATTTTTTTTTTGACTCAAATGTAACAACGGATGCTAGAATGTGGTTCGGGGTGGAATTCCATGCTTAAAAATGTTATTATTAGCTGTTTTTAAAAATCAATTTAAAATCGAGTGTTTTTGCTCCCAGAGGAAGAAAACGCGTGATGCCGGGGTCAGAAAAAAATCTGCCCAGGACCAAAAATTTTTTTTTGACTCAAATGTAACAACGGATGCTAGAATGTGATTCAGGGTGGAATTCCATGCTTAAAAATGTTATTATTAGCTATTTTAAAAATCGAGTGTTTTTGCTGCCCGAGGAAGAAAACGCGTGATGCCGGGGTCAGAAAAAAAACTGCCCAGGACCAAAAAAATTTTTTTGACTCAAATGTAACAACGGATGCTAGAATGTGATTCGGGGTGGAATTCCATGCTTAAAAATGTTATTATTAGCTGTTTTTAAAAATCGAGTGTTTTTGCTGCCCGAGGAAGAAAACGCGTGATGCCGGGGTCAGAAAAAAAACTGCCCAGCAGCAAAAAAAATTTTTTTGACTCAAATGTAACAACGGATACTAGAATGTGATTCGGGGTGGAATTCCATGCTTAAAAATGTTATTATTAGCTGTTTTTAAAAATCGAGTGTTTTTGCTGCCCGAGGAGGAAAACGCGTGATGCCCGGGATCAGAAAAAAAACTGCCCAGGACGAAAAAAATTTTTTTTAACTCAAATGTAACAACGGATGCTAGAATGTGATTCGGGGTGGAATTCCCATGCTTACAAATGTTTTTATTAGCTGTTTTTAAAAATCGAGTGTTTTTGCTGCCCGAGGAAGAAAACGCATGATGCCGGGGTCAGAAAAAAAACTGCCCAGGACCAAAAAATTTTTTTTGACTCAAATGTAACACGGATGCTAGAATGTGATTCGGGGTGGAATTCCATGCTTAAAAATGTTTTTATTAGCTGTTTTTAAAAATCGAGTGTTTTTGCTGCCCCAGGAAGAAAACGCGTGATGCCGGGGTCAGAAAAAAACCTGCCCAGGAGCAAAAAAAAAATTTTTGAATCAAATGTAACAACGGATGCTAGAATGTGATTCAGGGTGGAATTCCATGCTTAAAAATGTTATTATTAGCTGTTTTTAAAAAATCGAGTGTTTTTGCTGCCCGAGGAAGAAAACGCGTGATGGCGGGGTCAGAAAAAAAGCTGCCCAGGACCAAAAAAAATTTTATGACTCAAATGTAACAACGGATTGTAGAATGTGATTCGGGGTGGAATTCCATGCTTAAAATGTTATTATTAGCTGTTTTTAAAAATCGAGTGTTTTTGCTGCCCGAGGAAGAAAACGCGTGATGCGGGGTCAGAAAAAAACCTGCCCAGAGCAAAAAAAATTTTTTTGTCTTAAATGTAACAACGGATGCTAGAATGTGATTCAGGGTGGAATTCCATGCTTTAAAATGTTATTATTAGCTGTTTTTAAAATCGAGTGTTTTTGCTGCCCGAGGAAGAAAACGCGTGATGCCGGGGTCAGAAAAAAAGCTGCCCAGGAGCAAAAAATTTTTTTTCTCTCAAATGTAACAACGGATGCTAGAATGTGATTCGGGGTGGAATTCCATGCTTAAAAAATGTTATTATTAGCTGTTTTTAAAATCGAGTGTTTTTGCTGCCTGAGGAAGAAAACGCGTGATGCCGGGGTCAGAAAACAAGCTGCCCAGGAGCAAAAAAAATTTTTTTGTCTCAAATGTAACAACGGATGCTAGAATGTGATTCGGGGTGGAATTCCTTGCTTAAAAATGTTATTATTAGCTGTTTTTAAAAATTGAGTGTTTTTGCTGCCCGAGGAGGAAAACGCGTGATGCCGGGGGTCAGAAAAAAACCTGCCCAGGAGCAAAAAAAATTTTTTTGTCTCAAATGTAACAACGGATGCTAGAATGTGATTCAGGGTGGAATTCCATGCTTAAAAATATTATTATTAGCTGTTTTTAAAAATCGAGTGTTTTTGCTGCCCGAGGAAGAAAACGCGTGATGCCGGGGTCAGAAAAAAAGCTGCCCAGGAGCAAAAAAAATTTTTTTGTCTCAAATGTAACAACGGATGCTAGAATGTGATTCGGGGTGGAATTCCATGCTTAAAAATGTTATTATTAGCTGTTTTTAAAAATCGAGTGTTTTTGCTGCCCGAGGAAGAAAACGCGTGATGCCGGGGTCAGAAAAAAAGCTGCCCAGGAGCAAAAAAAATTTTTTTGTCTCAAATGTAACAACGGACGCTAGAATGTGATTCGGGGTGGAATTCCATGCTTAAAAATGTTATTATTAGCTGTTTTTAAAAATCAAGTGTTTTTCCTGCCCGAGGAAGAAAACACATGATGCCGGGGTCAGAAAAAAACCTGCCCAGGAGCAAAAAAAATTTTTTTGTCTCAAATGTAACAACGGATGCTAGAATGTGATTCGGGGTGGAATTCCATGCTTAAAAATGTTATTATTAGCTGTTTTTAAAAATCGAGTGTTTTTGCTGTCCGAGGAAGAAAACGCATGATGCCGGGGTCAGAAAAAAAACTGCCCAGGAGCAAAAAAATTTTCTTTGACTCAAATGTAACAACGGATGCTAGAATGTGATTCGGGGTGGAATTCCATGCTTCAAAATGTTATTATTAGCTGTTTTTAAAAATCGAGTGTTTTTGCTGCCCGAGGAAGAAAACGCGTAATGCCGGGGTCAGAAAAAAAGCTGCCCAGGAGCAAAAAAAATTTTTTTGACTCAAATGTAACAACGGATGCTAGAATGTGATTCGGGGTGGAATTCCATGCTTAAAAATGTTATTATTAGCTGTTTTTAAAAATCGAGTGTTTTTGCTCCCAGAGGAAGAAAACGCGTGATGCCGGGGTCAGAAAAAAATCTGCCCAGGACCAAAAAATTTTTTTTGACTCAAATGTAACAACGGATGCTAGAATGTGGTTCGGGGTGGAATTCCATGCTTAAAAATGTTATTATTAGCTGTTTTTAAAAATCGAGTGTTTTTGCTGCCCTAGGAGGAAAACGCGTGATGCCGGGGTGAGAAAAAAATCTGCCCCGGACCAAAAATTTTTTTTTGACTCAAATGTAACAACGGATGCTAGAATGTGGTTCGGGGTGGAATTCCATGCTTAAAAATGTTATTATTAGCTGTTTTTAAAAATCAATTTAAAAATCGAGTGTTTTTGCTCCCAGAGGAAGAAAACGCGTGATGCCGGGGTCAGAAAAAAATCTACCCAGGACCAAAAATTTTTTTTTGACTCAAATGTAACAACGGATGCTAGAATGTGATTCGGGGTGGAATTCCATGCTTAAAAATGCTATTATTAGCTGTTTTTTAAAATCGAGTGTTTTTGCTGCCCGAGGAAGAAAACGCGTGATGCCGGGGTCAGAAAAAAATCTTCCCAGGAGCAAAAAAAAATTTTTTTGACTCAAATGTAACAAACGGATGCTAGAATGTGGTTCGGGATGGAATTCCATGCTTAAAAATGTTATTATTAGCTGTTTTTAAAAATCGAGTGTTTTTGCTGCCCGAGGAAGAAAACGCGTGATGCCGGGGTCAGAAAAAAATCTGCCCAGGACCAAAAATTTTTTTTTGACTCAAATGTAACAACGGATGCTAGAATGTGATTCAGGGTGGAATTCCATGCTTAAAAATGTTATTATTAGCTGTTTTTAAAAATCGAGTGTTTTTGCTGCCCGAGGAAGAAAACGCGTGATGCCGGGGTCAGAAAAAAAACTGCCCAGGACCAAAAAATTTTTTTTGACTCAAATGTAACAACGGATGCTAGAATGTGATTCGGGGTGGAATTCCATGCTTAAAAATGTTATTATTAGCTGTTTTTAAAAATCGAGTGTTTTTGCTGCCCGAGGAGGAAAACGCGTGATGCCGGGATCAGAAAAAAAACTGCCCAGGACCAAAAAAAATTTTTTTAACTCAAATGTAACAACGGATGCTAGAATGTGATTCGGGGTGGAATTCCATGCTTACAAATGTTTTTATTAGCTGTTTTTAAAAATCGAGTGTTTTTGCTGCCCGAGGAAGAAAACGCATGATGCCGTGGTCAGAAAAAAAACTTCCCAGGAGCAAAAATTTTTTTTTGACTCAAATGTAACAACGGATACTAGAATGTGATTCAGGGTGGAATTCCATGCTTCAAAATGTTATTATTAGCTGTTTTTAAAAATCGAGTGTTTTTGCTGCCCGAGGAAGAAAACGCGTGATGCCGGGGTCAGAAAAAAAACTGCCCAGGACCAAAAAATTTTTTTTGACTCAAATGTAACAACGGATGCTAGAATGTGATTCGGGGTGGAATTCCATGCTTAAAAATGTTTTTATTAGCTGTTTTTAAAAATCGAGTGTTTTTGCTGCCCCAGGAAGAAAACGCGTGATGGCGGGGTCAGAAAAAAAGCTGCCCAGGACCAAAAAAAATTTTATGACTCAAATGTAACAACGGATGCTAGAATGTGATTCGGGGTGGAATTCCATGCTTAAAAATGTTATTATTAGCTGTTTTTAAAAATCGAGTGTTTTTGCTGCCCGAGGAGGAAAACGCGTGATGCCGGGGTCAGAAAAAAACCTGCCCAGGAGCAAAAAAAATTTTTTTGTCTCAAATGTAACAACGGATGCTAGAATGTGATTCAGGGTGGAATTCCATGCTTAAAAATATTATTATTAGCTGTTTTTAAAAATCGAGTGTTTTTGCTGCCCGAGGAAGAAAACGCGTGATGCCGGGGTCAGAAAAAAAGCTGCCCAGGAGCAAAAAAAAATTTTTTGTCTCAAATGTAACAACGGATGCTAGAATGTGATTCGGGGTGGAATTCCATGCTTAAAAATGTTATTATTAGCTGTTTTTAAAAATCGAGTGTTTTTGCTGCCCGAGGAAGAAAACGCGTGATGCCGGGGTCAGAAAAAAAGCTGCCCAGGAGCAAAAAAAATTTTTTTGTCTCAAATGTAACAACGGACGCTAGAATGTGATTCGGGGTGGAATTCCATGCTTAAAAATGTTATTATTAGCTGTTTTTAAAAATCGAGTGTTTTTGCTGCCCGAGGAAGAAAACGCGTGATGCCGGGGTCAGAAAAAAAGCTGCCCAGGAGCAAAAAAAATTTTTTTGACTCAAATGTAACAACGGATGCTAGAATGTGATTCGGGGTGGAATTCCATGCTTAAAAATGTTATTATTAGCTGTTTTTAAAAATCGAGTGTTTTTGCTGCCCGAGGAAGAAAACGCATGATGCCGGGGTCAGAAAAAAAACTGCCTAGGACCAAAAAAATATTTTTTTGACTCAGATGTAACAACGGATGCTAGAATGTGATTCGGGGTGGAATTCCATGCTTAAAAATGTTATTATTAGCTGTTTTAAAAATTGAGTGTTTTTGCTGCCCGAGGAAGAAAACGCGTGATGCCGGGGTCAGAAAAAAAGCTGCCCAGGAGCAAAAAAAATTTTTTTTGTCTCAAATGTAACAACGGATGCTAGAATGTGATTCGGGGTGGAATTCCATGCTTAAAAATGTTATTATTAGCTGTTTTTAAAAATCGAGTGTTTTTGCTGCCCGAGGAGGAAAACGCGTGATGCCCGGGGTCAGAAAAAAACCTGCCCAGGAGCAAAAAAATTTTTTTTGACTCAAATGTAACAACGGATTCTAAAATGTGATTCGGGGTGGAATTCCATGCTTAAAAATGTTATTATTAGCTGTTTTTAAAAAATCGAGTGTTTTTGCTGCTCGAGGAAGAAAACGCGTGATGCCGGGGTCAGAAAAAAAAATGCCCAGGAGGAAAAAAAATTTTTTTTGACTCAAATGTAACAACGGATTCTAAAATGTGATTCGGGGTGGAATTCCATGCTTAAAAATGTTATTATTAGCTGTTTTTAAAAATCGAGTGTTTTTGCTTCTCGAGGAAGAAAACGCGTGATGCCGGGGTCAGAAAAAAAACTGCCCAGGAGCAAAAAAATTTTTTTTGACTCAAATGTAACAACGGATTCTAAAATGTGATTCGGGGTGGAATTCCATGCTTAAAAATGTTATTATTTAGCTGTTTTTAAAAATCGAGTGTTTTTGCTGCCCGAGGAAGAAAACGCCTGATGCCGGGGTCAGAAAAAAAGCTGCCCCAGGAGCAAAAAAAATTTTTTTGTCTCAAATGTAACAACGGATGCTAGAATGTGATTCGGGGTGGAATTCCATGCTTAAAAATGTTATTATTAGCTGTTTTTAAAAATCGAGTGTTTTTCCTGCCCGAGGAAGAAAACGCGTGATGCCGGGGTCAGAAAAAAACCTGCCCAGGAGCAAAAAAAAATTTTTTGTCTCAAAATGTAACAACGGATGCTAGAATGTGATTCGGGGTGGAATTCCATGCTTAAAAATGTTATTATTAGCTGTTTTTAAAAATCGAGTGTTTTTGCTGCCCGAGGAAGAAAACGCGTAATGAAAAAAAATTTTTTTTTGACTCAAATGTAACAACGGATGCTAGAATGTGATTCGGGGTGGAATTCCATGCTTAAAAATGTTATTATTAGCTGTTTTTAAAAATCGAGTGTTTTTGCTGCCCCGAGGAGGAAAACGCGTAATGCCGGGGTCAGAAAAAAGCTGCCCAGGAGCAAAAAAAATTTTTTTGACTCAAATGTAACAACGGATGCTAGAATGTGATTCGGGGGTGGAATTCCATGCTTAAAAATGTTATTATTAGCTGTTTTTAAAAATCAAGTGTTTTTGCTGCTCGAGGAAGAAAACGCGTGATGCCGGGGTCAGAAAAAAAGCTGCCCAGGAGCAAAAAAAATTTTTTTTGACTCAAATGTAACAACGGATGCTAGAATGTGATTCGGGGTGGAATTCCATGCTTAAAAATGTTATTATTAGCTGTTTTTAAAAATCGAGTGTTTTTGCTGCCCGAGGAAGAAAACACGTGATGCCGGGGTCAGAAAAAAAACTGCCCAGGAGCAAAAAAATTTTTTTTGACTCAAATGTAACAACGGATTCTAAAATGTGATTCGGGGTGGAATTCCATGCTTAAAAATGTTATTATTAGCTGTTTTTAAAAATCGAGTGTTTTTGCTGCTCGAGGAAGAAAACGCGTGATGCCGGGGTCAGAAAAAAAACTGCCCAGGAGCAAAAAAATTTTTTTTGTCTCAAATGTAACAACGGATTCTAAAATGTGATTCGGGGTGGAATTCCATGCTTCAAAATGTTATTATTAGCTGTTTTTAAAAATCGAGTGTTTTTGTTGCTCGAGGAAGAAAACGCGTGATGCCGGGGTCAGAAAAAAAACTGCCCAGGAGCAAAAAAATTTTTTTTGACTCAAATGTAACAACGGATTCTAAAATGTGATTCGGGGTGGAATTCCATGCTTAAAAATGTTATTATTAGCTGTTTTTAAAAATCGAGTGTTTTTGCTGCCCGAGGAGGAAAACGCGTGATGCCGGGGTCAGAAAAAAAACTGCCCAGGAGCAAAAAATTTTTTTTTGACTCAAATGTAACAACGGATGCTAGAATGTGATTCGGGGTGGAATTCCATGCTTAAAAATGTTATTATTAGCTGTTTTTAAAAATCGAGTGTTTTTGCTGTTCGAGGAAGAAAACCCGTGATGCCGGAGTCAAAAAAACTGCCCAGGAGCAAAAAAATTTTTTTTGACTCAAATGTAACAAGGGATTCTAAAATGTGATTCGGGGTGGAATTCCATGCTTAAAAATGTTATTATTAGCTGTTTTTAAAAATCGAGTGTTTTTGCTGCCCGAGGAGGAAAACGCGTGATGCCGGGGTCAGAAAAAAAAACTGCCCAGGAGCAAAAAAATTTTTTTTGACTCAAATGTAACAACGGATGCTAGAATGTGATTCGGGGTGGAATTCCATGCTTAAAAATGTTATTATTAGCTGTTTTTAAAAATCGAGTGTTTTTGCTGTTCGAGGAAGAAAACGCGTGATGCCGGAGTCAGAAAAAAAACTGCCCAGGAGCAAAAAAATTTTTTTGACTCAAATGTAACAACGGATTCTAAAATGTGATTCGGGGTGGAATTCCATGCTTAAAAATGTTATTATTAGCTGTTTTTAAAAATCGAGTGTTTTTGCTACTCGAGGAAGAAAACGCGTGATGCCGGGGTCAGAAAAAAAACTGCCCAGGAGCAAAAAAATTTTTTTTGACTCAAATGTAACAACGGATTCTAAAATGTGATTCGGGGTGGAATTCCTTGCTTAAAAATGTTATTATTAGCTGTTTTTAAAAATCGAGTGTTTTTGCTGCTCGAGGAAGAAAACGCGTGATGCCGGGGGTAGGAAAAAAAACTGCCCAGGAGCAAAAAAATTTTTTTTGACTCAAATGTAACAACGGATGCTAGAATGTGATTCGGGGTGGAATTCCATGCTTAAAAATGTTATTATTAGCTGTTTTTAAAAATCGAGTGTTTTTGCTGCCCGAGGAGGAAAACGCGTGATGCCGGGGTCAGAAAAAAAACTGCTCAGGAGCAAAAAAAATTTTTTTTGACTCAAATGTAACAACGGATGCTAGAATGGGATTCGGGGTGGAATTCCATGCTTAAAAATGTTATTATTAGCTGTTTTTAAAAATCGAGTGTTTTTGCTGCCCGAGGAAGAAAACGCGTGATGCCGGGGTCAGAAAAAAAGCTGCCCAGGAGCAAAAAAAAATTTTTTGACTCAAATGTAACAACGGATGCTAGAATGTGATTCGGGGTGGAATTCCATGCTTAAAAATGTTATTATTAGCTGTTTTTAAAAATCGAGTGTTTTTGCTGCCCGAGGAAGAAAACGCATGATGCCGGGGTCAGAAAAAAAAACTGCCTAGGACCAAAAAATTTTTTTTGACTCAGATGTAACAACGGATGCTAGAATGTGATTCGGGGTGGAATTCCATGCTTAAAAATGTTATTATTAGCTGTTTTTAAAAATCGAGTGTTTTTGCTGCCCGAGGAAGAAAACGCGTGATGCCTGGGTCAGAAAAAAAGCTGCCCAGGAGCAAAAAAAATTTTTTTGTCTCAAATGTAACAACGGATGCTAGAATGTGATTCGGGGTGGAATTCCATGCTTAAAAATGTTATTATTAGATGTTTTTAAAAATTGAGTGTTTTTGCTGCCCGAGGAGGAAAACGCGTGATGCCGGGGGTCAGAAAAAAACCTGCCCAGGAGCAAAAAAAAATTTTTTGTCTCAAATGTAACAACGGATGCTAGAATGTGATTCAGGGTGGAATTCCATGCTTAAAAATATTATTATTAGCTGTTTTTAAAAATCGAGTGTTTTTGCTGCCTGAGGAAGAAAACGCGTGATGCCGGGGGTCAGAAAAAAAGCTGCCCAGGAGCAAAAAAAATTTTTTTGTCTCAAATGTAACAACGGATGCTAGAATGTGATTCGGGGTGGAATTCCATGCTTAAAAATGTTATTATTAGCTGTTTTTAAAAATCGAGTGTTTTTGCTGCCCGAGGAAGAAAACGCGTGATGCCGGGGTCAGAAAAAAAGCTGCCCAGGAGCAAAAAAAATTTTTTTGTCTCAAATGTAACAACGGATGCTAGAATGTGATTCGGGGTGGAATTCCATGCTTAAAAATGTTATTATTAGCTGTTTTTAAAAATCGAGTGTTTTTGCTGCCCGAGGAAGAAAACGCGTGATGCCGGGGGTCAGAAAAAAAGCTGCCCAGGAGCAAAAAAAATTTTTTTGTCTCAAATGTAACAACGGACGCTAGAATGTGATTCGGGGTGGAATTCCATGCTTAAAAATGTTATTATTAGCTGTTTTTAAAAATCGAGTGTTTTTGCTGTCCGAGGAAGAAAAACGCATGATGCCGGGGTCAGAAAAAAAAACTGCCCAGGAGCAAAAAATTTTTCTTTGACTCAAATGTAACAACGGATGCTAGAATGTGATTCGGGGTGGAATTCCATGCTTAAAAATGTTATTATTAGCTGTTTTTAAAAATAGAGTGTTTTTGCTGCCCGAGGAAGAAAACGCGTGATGCCGGGGGTCAGAAAAAAAACTGCCTAGGACCAAAAAAATTTTTTTGACTCAGATGTAACAACGGATACTAGAATGTGATTCGGGGTGGAATTCCATGCTTAAAAATGTTATTATTAGCTGTTTTTTAAAAATCGAGTGTTTTTGCTGCCCGAGGAAGAAAACGCGTGATGCCGGGGTCAGAAAAAAACCTGCCCAGGAGCAAAAAAAAATTTTTTGTCTCAAATGTAACAACGGATGCTAGAATGTGATTCGGGGTGGAATTCCATGCTTAAAAATGTTATTATTAGCTGTTTTTAAAAATCGAGTGTTTTTGCTGCCCGAGGAAGAAAACGCGTAATGAAAAAAAATTTTTTTTGACTCAAATGTAACAACGGATGCTAGAATGTGATTCGGGGTGGAATTCCATGCTTAAAAATGTTATTATTAGCTGTTTTTAAAATCGAGTGTTTTTGCTGCCCGAGGAGGAAAACGCGTAATGCCGGGGTCAGAAAAAAGCTGCCCAGGAGCAAAAAAAATTTTTTTGACTCAAATGTAACAACAGATGCTAGAATGTGATTCGGGGGTGGAATTCCATGCTTAAAAATGTTATTATTAGCTGTTTTTAAAAATCAAGTGTTTTTGCTGCTCGAGGAAGAAAACGCGTGATGCCGGGGTCAGAAAAAAAGCTGCCCAGGAGCAAAAAAATTTTTTTTTGACTCAAATGTAACAACGGATGCTAGAATGTGATTCGGGGTGGAATTCCATGCTTAAAAATGTTATTATTAGCTGTTTTTAAAAATCGAGTGTTTTTGCTGCCCGAGGAAGAAAACACGTGATGCCGGGGGTCAGAAAAAAAACTGCCCAGAGCAAAAAAATTTTTTTTGACTCAAATGTAACAACGGATTCTAAAATGTGATTCGGGGTGGAATTCCATGCTTAAAAATGTTATTATTAGCTGTTTTTAAAAATCGAGTGTTTTTGCTGCTCGAGGAAGAAAACGCGTGATGCCGGGGGTCAGAAAAAAACTGCCCAGGAGCAAAAAAATTTTTTTTGTCTCAAATGTAACAACGGATTCTAAAATGTGATTCGGGGTGGAATTCCATGCTTCAAAATGTTATTATTAGCTGTTTTTAAAAATCGAGTGTTTTTGCTGCTCGAGGAAGAAAACGCGTGATGCCGGGGGTCAGAAAAAAAACTGCCCAGGAGCAAAAAAATTTTTTTTGACTCAAATGTAACAACGGATTCTAAAATGTGATTCGGGGTGGAATTCCATGCTTAAAAATGTTATTATTAGCTGTTTTTAAAAATCGAGTGTTTTTGCTGCCCGAGGAGGAAAACGCGTGATGCCGGGGTCAGAAAAAAAACTGCCCAGGAGCAAAAAATTTTTTTTTTGACTCAAATGTAACAACGGATGCTAGAATGTGATTCGGGGTGGAATTCCATGCTTAAAAATGTTATTATTAGCTGTTTTTAAAAATCGAGTGTTTTTGCTGTTCGAGGAAGAAAACCCGTGATGCCGAGTCAGAAAAAAAACTGCCCAGGAGCAAAAAAATTTTTTTTGACTCAAATGTAACAACGGATTCTAAAATGTGATTCGGGGTGGAATTCCATGCTTAAAAATGTTATTATTAGCTGTTTTTAAAAATCGAGTGTTTTTGCTGCCCGAGGAGGAAAACGCGTGATGCCGGGGTCAGAAAAAAAACTGCCCAGGAGCAAAAAAATTTTTTTTTGACTCAAATGTAACAACGGATGCTAGAATGTGATTCGGGGTGGAATTCCATGCTTAAAAATGTTATTATAGCTGTTTTTAAAAATCGAGTGTTTTTTGCTGTTCGAGGAAGAAAACGCGTGATGCCGGAGTCAGAAAAAAAACTGCCCAGGAGCAAAAAAAATTTTTTTGACTCAAATGTAACAACGGATTCTAAAATGTGGTTCTGGGTGGAATTCCATGCTTAAAAATGTTATTATTAGCTGTTTTTAAAAATCGAGTGTTTTTGCTGCTCGAGGAAGAAAACGCGTGATGCCGGGGGTCAGAAAAAAAACTGCCCAGGAGCAAAAAAATTTTTTTTGACTCAAATGTAACAACGGATTCTAAAATGTGATTCGGGGTGGAATTCCTTGCTTAAAAATGTTATTATTAGCTGTTTTTAAAAATCGAGTGTTTTTGCTGCTCGAGGAAGAAAACGCGTGATGCGGGGTAGGAAAAAAAACTGCCCAGGAGCAAAAAAATTTTTTTTGACTCAAATGTAACAACGGATGCTAGAATGTGATTCGGGGTGGAATTCCATGCTTAAAAATGTTATTATTAGCTGTTTTTAAAAATCGAGTGTTTTTGCTGCCTCGAGGAGGAAAACGCGTGATGCCGGGGTCAGAAAAAAAACTGCTCAGGAGCAAAAAAAATTTTTTTGACTCAAATGTAACAACGGATGCTAGAATGGGATTCGGGGTGGAATTCCATGCTTAAAAATGTTATTATTAGCTGTTTTTAAAAATCGAGTGTTTTTGCTGCCCGAGGAAGAAAACGCGTGATGCCGGGGGTCAGAAAAAAGCTGCCCAGGAGCAAAAAAAAAATTTTTTGACTCAAATGTAACAACGGATGCTAGAATGTGATTCGGGGTGGGAATTCCATGCTTAAAAATGTTATTATTAGCTGTTTTAAAAATCGAGTGTTTTTGCTGCCCGAGGAAGAAAACGCATGATGCCGGGGTCAGAAAAAAAAACTGCCTAGGACCAAAAATTTTTTTTTGACTCAGATGTAACAACGGATGCTAGAATGTGATTCGGGGTGGAATTCCATGCTTAAAAATGTTATTATTAGCTGTTTTTAAAAATCGAGTGTTTTTTGCTGCCCGAGGAAGAAAACGCGTGATGCCTGGGTCAGAAAAAAAGCTGCCCAGGAGCAAAAAAAATTTTTTTTGTCTCAAATGTAACAACGGATGCTAGAATGTGATTCGGGGTGGAATTCCATGCTTAAAAATGTTATTATTAGCTGTTTTTAAAAATCGAGTGTTTTTTGCTGCTCGAGGAAGAAAACGCGTGATGCCGGGGTCAGAAAAAAAACTGCCCAGGAGCAAAAAAATTTTTTTTGTCTCAAATGTAACAACGGATTCTAAAATGTGATTCGGGGTGGAATTCCATGCTTCAAAATGTTATTATTAGCTGTTTTTAAAAATCGAGTGTTTTTGCTGCTCGAGGAAGAAAACGCGTGATGCCGGGGTCAGAAAAAAAACTGCCCAGGAGCAAAAAAATTTTTTTTGACTCAAATGTAACAACGGATTCTAAAATGTGATTCGGGGTGGAATTCCATGCTTAAAAATGTTATTATTAGCTGTTTTTAAAAATCGAGTGTTTTTGCTGCCCGAGGAGGAAAACGCGTGATGCCGGGGGTCAGAAAAAAAACTGCCCCAGGAGCAAAAAATTTTTTTTTTGACTCAAATGTAACAACGGATGCTAGAATGTGATTCGGGGGTGGAATTCCATGCTTAAAAATGTTATTATTAGCTGTTTTTAAAAATCGAGTGTTTTTGCTGTTCGAGGAAGAAAACCCGTGATGCCGGAGTCAGAAAAAAAACTGCCCAGGAGCAAAAAAATTTTTTTTGACTCAAATGTAACAACGGATTCTAAAATGTGATTCGGGGTGGAATTCCATGCTTAAAAATGTTATTATTAGCTGTTTTTTAAAAATCGAGTGTTTTTGCTGCCCGAGGAGGAAAACGCGTGATGCCGGGGTCAGAAAAAAAACTGCCCAGGAGCAAAAAAATTTTTTTTGACTCAAATGTAACAACGGATGCTAGAATGTGATTCGGGGTGGAATTCCATGCTTAAAAATGTTATTATTAGCTGTTTTTAAAAATCGAGTGTTTTTGCTGTTCGAGGAAGAAAACGCGTGATGCCGGAGTCAGAAAAAAAACTGCCCAGGAGCAAAAAAAATTTTTTTGACTCAAATGTAACAACGGATTCTAAAATGTGATTCGGGGTGGAATTCCATGCTTAAAAATGTTATTATTAGCTGTTTTTAAAAATCGAGTGTTTTTGCTGCTCGAGGAAGAAAACGCGTGATGCCGGGGGTCAGAAAAAAAACTGCCCAGGAGCAAAAAAATTTTTTTTGACTCAAATGTAACAACGGATTCTAAAATGTGATTCGGGGTGGAATTCCTTGCTTAAAATGTTATTATTAGCTGTTTTTAAAAATCGAGTGTTTTTGCTGCTCGAGGAAGAAAACGCGTGATGCCGGGGGGTAGGAAAAAAAACTGCCCAGGAGCAAAAAAATTTTTTTGACTCAAATGTAACAACGGATGCTAGAATGTGATTCGGGGTGGGAATTCCATGCTTAAAAATGTTATTATTAGCTGTTTTTAAAAATCGAGTGTTTTTGCTGCCCGAGGAGGAAAACGCGTGATGCCGGGGTCAGAAAAAAAAACTGCTCAGGAGCAAAAAAAATTTTTTTGACTCAAATGTAACAACGGATGCTAGAATGGGATTCGGGGTGGAATTCCATGCTTAAAAATGTTATTATTAGCTGTTTTTAAAAATCGAGTGTTTTTGCTGCCCGAGGAAGAAAAACGCGTGATGCCGGGGGTCAGAAAAAAAGCTGCCCAGGAGCAAAAAAAAATTTTTTGACTCAAATGTAACAACGGATGCTAGAATGTGATTCGGGGTGGAATTCCATGCTTAAAAATGTTATTATTAGCTGTTTTTAAAAATCGAGTGTTTTTGCTGCCCGAGGAAGAAAACGCATGATGCCGGGGTCAGAAAAAAAACTGCCTAGGACCAAAAAATTTTTTTTGACTCAGATGTAACAACGGATGCTAGAATGTGATTCGGGGTGGAATTCCATGCTTAAAAATGTTATTATTAGCTGTTTTTAAAAATCGAGTGTTTTTGCTGCCCGAGGAAGAAAACGCGTGATGCCTGGGTCAGAAAAAAAGCTGCCCAGGAGCAAAAAAAATTTTTTTGTCTCAAATGTAACAACGGATGCTAGAATGTGATTCGGGGTGGAATTCCATGCTTAAAAATGTTATTATTAGCTGTTTTTAAAAATTGAGTGTTTTTGCTGCCCGAGGAGGAAAACGCGTGATGCCGGGGTCAGAAAAAAACCTGCCCAGGAGCAAAAAAAAATTTTTTGTCTCAAATGTAACAACGGATGCTAGAATGTGATTCAGGGTGGAATTCCATGCTTAAAAATATTATTATTAGCTGTTTTTAAAAATCGAGTGTTTTTGCTGCCTGAGGAAGAAAACGCGTGATGCCGGGGGTCAGAAAAAAAGCTGCCCAGGAGCAAAAAAAATTTTTTTGTCTCAAATGTAACAACGGATGCTAGAATGTGATTCGGGGTGGAATTCCATGCTTAAAAATGTTATTATTAGCTGTTTTTAAAAAATCGAGTGTTTTTGCTGCCCGAGGAAGAAAACGCGTGATGCCGGGGTCAGAAAAAAGCTGCCCAGGAGCAAAAAAATTTTTTTGTCTCAAATGTAACAACGGATGCTAGAATGTGATTCGGGGGTGGAATTCCATGCTTAAAAATGTTATTATTAGCTGTTTTTAAAAATCGAGTGTTTTTGCTGCCCGAGGAAGAAAACGCGTGATGCCGGGGTCAGAAAAAAAGCTGCCCAGGAGCAAAAAAAAATTTTTTTGTCTCAAATGTAACAACGGACGCTAGAATGTGATTCGGGGTGGAATTCCATGCTTAAAAATGTTATTATTAGCTGTTTTTAAAAATCGAGTGTTTTTGCTGTCCGAGGAAGAAAACGCATGATGCCGGGGTCAGAAAAAAAACTGCCTAGGACCAAAAAAATTTTTTTGACTCAGATGTAACAACGGATGCTAGAATGTGATTCGGGGTGGAATTCCATGCTTAAAAATGTTATTATTAGCTGTTTTTAAAAATCGAGTGTTTTTTGCTGCCCGAGGAAGAAAACGCGTGATGCCGGGGTCAGAAAAAAAGCTGCCCAGGAGCAAAAAAAAATTTTTTGTCTCAAATGTAACAACGGATGCTAGAATGTGATTCGGGGTGGAATTCCATGCTTAAAAATGTTATTATTAGCTGTTTTTAAAAATCGAGTGTTTTTGCTGCCCGAGGAGGAAAACGCGTGATGCCGGGGGTCAGAAAAAAACCTGCCCAGGAGCAAAAAAAAATTTTTTGTCTCAAATGTAACAACGGATGCTAGAATGTGATTCGGGGTGGAATTCCATGCTTAAAAATGTTATTATTAGCTGTTTTTAAAAATCGAGTGTTTTTGCTGCCCGAGGAAGAAACGCGTGATGAAAAAAAATTTTTTTTGACTCAAATGTAACAACGGATGCTAGAATGTGATTCGGGGTGGAATTCCATGCTTAAAAATGTTATTATTAGCTGTTTTTAAAAATCGAGTGTTTTTGCTGCCCGAGGAAGAAAACGCATGATGCCTGGGTCAGAAAAAAAACTGCCCAGGAGCAAAAAATTTTTCTTTGACTCAAATGTAACAACGGATGCTAGAATGTGATTCGGGGTGGAATTCCATGCTTAAAAATGTTATTATTAGCTGTTTTTAAAAATCGAGTGTTTTTGCTGCCCGAGGAAGAAAACGCGTGATGCCGGGGGGGTCAGAAAAAAAGCTGCCCAGGAGCAAAAAAATTTTTTTTGACTCAAATGTAACAACGGATTCTAAAATGTGATTCGGGGGTGGAATTCCATGCTTAAAAATGTTATTATTAGCTGTTTTTAAAAATCGAGTGTTTTTGCTGCTCGAGGAAGAAAACGCGTGATGCCGGGGTCAGAAAAAAAACTGCCCAGGAGCAAAAAAATTTTTTTTGACTCAAATGTAACAACGGATTCTAAAATGTGATTCGGGGTGGAATTCCATGCTTAAAAATGTTATTATTAGCTGTTTTTAAAAATCGAGTGTTTTTTGCTGCTCGAGGAAGAAAACGCGTGATGCCGGGGTCAGAAAAAAACCTGCCCAGGAGCAAAAAAAATTTTTTTTGACTCAAATGTAACAACGGATGCTAGAATGTGATTCGGGGAGGAATTCCATTCTTAAAAATGTTATTATTAGCTGTTTTTAAAAATCGAGTGTTTTTTCCTGCCCGAGGAAGAAAACGCGTGATTCCGGGGTCAGAAAAAAAACTGCCTAGGACCAAAAAAATTTTTTTGACTCAGATGTAACAACGGATGCTAGAATGTGATTCGGGGTGGAATTCCATGCTTAAAAATGTTATTATTAGCTGTTTTTAAAAATCGAGTGTTTTTGCTGCCCGAGGAAGAAAAACGCGTGATGCCGGGGGTCAGAAAAAAAGCTGCCCAGGAGCAAAAAAAAATTTTTTTGTCTCAAATGTAACAACGGATGCTAGAATGTGATTCGGGGGTAGAATTCCATGCTTAAAAATGTTATTATTAGCTGTTTTTAAAAATCGAGTGTTTTTGCTGCCCGAGGAGGAAAACGCGTGATGCCGGGGTCAGAAAAAAACCTGCCCAGGAGCAAAAAAAATTTTTTTGTCTCAAATGTAACAACGGATGCTAGAATGTGATTCGGGGTGGAATTCCATGCTTAAAAATGTTATTATTAGCTGTTTTTAAAAATCGAGTGTTTTTGCTGCCCGAGGAAGAAAACGCGTGATGAAAAAAAATTTTTTTGACTCAAATGTAACAACGGATGCTAGAATGTGATTCGGGGTGGAAATTCCATGCTTAAAAATGTTATTATTAGCTGTTTTTAAAAATCGAGTGTTTTTGCTGCCCGAGGAAGAAAACACGTGATGCCGGGGTCAGAAAAAAAACTGCCCAGGAGCAAAAAAATTTTTTTTGACTCAAATGTAACAACGGATTCTAAAATGTGATTCGGGGTGGAATTCCATGCTTAAAAATGTTATTATTAGCTGTTTTTAAAAATCGAGTGTTTTTGCTGCTCGAGGAAGAAAACGCGTGATGCCGGGGTCAGAAAAAAAACTGCCCAGGAGCAAAAAAATTTTTTTTGACTCAAATGTAACAACGGATGCTAGAATGTGATTCGGGGTGGAATTCCATGCTTAAAAAATGTTATTATTAGCTGTTTTTAAAAATCGAGTGTTTTTTGCTGCCCGAGGAAGAAAACACGTGATGCCGGGGGTCAGAAAAAAAAACTGCCCAGGAGCAAAAAAATTTTTTTTGACTCAAATGTAACAACGGATTCTAAAATGTGATTCGGGGTGGAATTCCATGCTTAAAAATGTTATTATTAGCTGTTTTTAAAAATCGAGTGTTTTTTGCTCCCTGAGGAAGAAAACGCGTGATGCCGGGGGTCAGAAAAAAAGCTGCCCAGGAGCAAAAAAATTTTTTTTGACTCAAATGTAACAACGGATGCTAGAATGTGATTCGGGGTGGAATTCCATGCTTAAAAATGTTATTATTAGCTGTTTTTAAAAATCGAGTGTTTTTGCTGCCCGAGGAAGAAAACACGTGATGCCGGGGTCAGAAAAAAAACTGCCCAGGAGCAAAAAAATTTTTTTTGACTCAAATGTAACAACGGATTCTAAAATGTGATTCGGGGTGGAATTCCATGCTTAAAAATGTTATTATTAGCTGTTTTTAAAAATCGAGTGTTTTTGCTGCTCGAGGAAGAAAACGCGTGATGCCGGGGTCAGAAAAAAAAACTGCCCAGGAGCAAAAAAATTTTTTTTGTCTCAAATGTAACAACGGATTCTAAAATGTGATTCGGGGTGGAATTCCATGCTTCAAAATGTTATTATTAGCTGTTTTTAAAAATCGAGTGTTTTTGCTGCCCGAGGAAGAAAACGCGTGATGCCGGGGTCAGAAAAAAAACTGCCCAGGAGCAAAAAATTTTTTTTTGACTCAAATGTAACAACGGATGCTAGAATGTGATTCGGGGTGGAATTCCATGCTTAAAAATGTTATTATTAGCTGTTTTTAAAAATCGAGTGTTTTTGCTGTTCGAGGAAGAAAACCCGTGATGCCGGAGTCAGAAAAAAAACTGCCCAGGAGCAAAAAATTTTTTTTGACTCAAATGTAACAACGGATTCTAAAATGTGATTCGGGGTGGAATTCCATGCTTAAAAATGTTATTATTAGCTGTTTTTAAAAAATCGAGTGTTTTTGCTGCCCGAGGAGGAAAAACGCGTGATGCCGTGGTCAGAAAAAAACTGCCCAGGAGCAAAAAAATTTTTTTTGACTCAAATGTAACAACGGATGCTAGAATGTGATTCGGGGTGGAATTCCATGCTTAAAAATGTTATTATTAGCTGTTTTTAAAAATCGACTGTTTTTGCTGTTCGAGGAAGAAAACGCGTGATGCCGGAGTCAGAAAAAAAACTGCCCAGGAGGAAAAAAAATTTTTTTGACTCAAATGTAACAACGGATTCTAAAATGTGATTCGGGGTGGAATTCCATGCTTAAAAATGTTATTATTAGCTGTTTTTAAAAATCGAGTGTTTTTGCTGCTCGAGGAAGAAAACGCGTGATGCCGGGGGTCAGAAAAAAAACTGCCCAGGAGCAAAAAAATTTTTTTTGACTCAAATGTAACAACGGATTCTAAAATGTGATTCGGGGTGGAATTCCTTGCTTAAAAATGTTATTATTAGCTGTTTTTAAAAATCGAGTGTTTTTGCTGCTCGAGGAAGAAAACGCGTGATGCCGGGGGTCAGAAAAAAAACTGCCCAGGAGCAAAAAATTTTTTTTTGACTCAAATGTAACAACGGATGCTAGAATGTGATTCGGGGTGGAATTCCATGCTTAAAAATGTTATTATTAGCTGTTTTTAAAAATCGAGTGTTTTTGCTGCCCCGAGGAGGAAAACGCGTGATGCCGGGGTCAGAAAAAAAACTGCCCAGGAGCAAAATAATTTTTTTGTCTCAAATGTAACAACGGATGCTAGAATGTGATTCGGGGTGGAATTCCATGCTTAAAAATGTTATTGTTAGCTGTTTTTAAAAATCGAGTGTTTTTGCTGCCCGAGGAAGAAAACGCGTGATGCCGGGGTCAGAAAAAAAGCTGCCCAGGAGCAAAAAAATTTTTTTTTGTCTCAAATGTAACAACGGATGCTAGAATGTGATTCGGGGTGGAATTCCATGCTTAAAAATGTTATTATTAGCTGTTTTTAAAAATCGAGTGTTTTTGCTGTTCGAGGAAGAAAACGCGTGATGCCGGAGTCAGAAAAAAAACTGCCCAGGAGGAAAAAAAATTTTTTTGACTCAAATGTAACAACGGATTCTAAAATGTGATTCGGGGTGGAATTCCATGCTTAAAAATGTTATTATTAGCTGTTTTTAAAAATCGAGTGTTTTTGCTGCTCGAGGAAGAAAACGCGTGATGCCGGGGTCAGAAAAAAAAACTGCCCAGGAGCAAAAAAAATTTTTTTTTGACTCAAATGTAACAACGGATTCTAAAATGTGATTCGGGGTGGAATTCCTTGCTTAAAAATGTTATTATTAGCTGTTTTTAAAAATCGAGTGTTTTTGCTGCTCGAGGAAGAAAACGCGTGATGCCGGGGTCAGAAAAAAAAACTGCCCAGGAGCAAAAAATTTTTTTTTGACTCAAATGTAACAACGGATGCTAGAATGTGATTCGGGGTGGAATTCCATGCTTAAAAATGTTATTATTAGCTGTTTTTAAAAATCGAGTGTTTTTGCTGCCCGAGGAGGAAAACGCGTGATGCCGGGGTCAGAAAAAAAACTGCCCAGGAGCAAAAATAATTTTTTTGTCTCAAATGTAACAACGGATGCTAGAATGTGATTCGGGGGTGGAATTCCATGCTTAAAAATGTTATTGTTAGCTGTTTTTAAAAATCGAGTGTTTTTGCTGCCCGAGGAAGAAAACGCGTGATGCCGGGGGTCAGAAAAAAAGCTGCCCAGGAGCAAAAAAATTTTTTTTGTCTCAAATGTAACAACGGATGCTAGAATGTGATTCGGGGTGGAATTCCATGCTTAAAAATGTTATTATTAGCTGTTTTTAAAAATCGAGTGTTTTTGCTGCCCGAGGAGGAAAACGCGTGATGCCGGGGTCAGAAAAAAACCTGCCCAGGAGCAAAAAAAATTTTTTTGTCTCAAATGTAACAACGGATGCTAGAATGTGATTCGGGGTGGAATTCCATGCTTAAAAATGTTATTATTAGCTGTTTTTAAAAATCGAGTGTTTTTTGCTGCCCGAGGAAGAAAACGCATGATGCCGGGGTCAGAAAAAAATCTGCCCAGGAGCAAAAAAAAATTTTTTGTCTCAAATGTAACAACGGATGGTAGAATGTGATTCGGGGTGGAATTCCATGCTTAAAAATGTTATTATTAGCTGTTTTTAAAAATCGAGTGTTTTTGCTGCCCGAGGAAGAAAACGCGTGATGCCGGGGTCAGAAAAAAAGCTGCCCAGGAGCAAAAAAAATTTTTTTTGACTCAAATGTAACAACGGATGCTAGAATGTGATTCGGGGTGGAATTCTATTCTTAAAAATGTTATTATTAGCTGTTTTTAAAAATCGAGTGTTTTTGCTGCCCGAGGAAGAAAACGCGTGATGCCGGGGTCAGAAAAAAAGCTGCCCAGGAGCAAAAAAATTTTTTTTGTCTCAAATGTAACAACGGATGCTAGAATGTGATTCGGGGTGGAATTCCATGCTTAAAAATGTTATTATTAGCTGTTTTTAAAAATCGAGTGTTTTTGCTGCCCGAGGAGGAAAACGCGTGATGCCGGGGTCAGAAAAAAAGCTGCCCAGGAGCAAAAAAAATTTTTTTGTCTCAAATGTAACAACGGATTGCTCGAATGTGATTCGGGGTGGAATTCCATGCTTAAAAATGTTATTATTAGCTGTTTTTAAAAATCGAGTGTTTTTTGCTGCCCGAGGAAGAGAAACGCGTGATGCCGGGGTCAGAAAAAAAGCTGCCCAGGAGCAAAAAAAATTTTTTTGACTCAAATGTAACCACGGATGCTAGAATGTGATTCGGGGTGGAATTCCATGCTTAAAAATGTTATTATTAGCTGTTTTTAAAAATCGAGTGTTTTTGCTGCCCGAGGAAGAAAACGCGTGATGCCGGGGGTCAGAAAAAAAGCTGCCCAGGAGCAAAAAAAATTTTTTTGACTCAAATGTAACAACGGATGCTAGAATGTGATTCGGGGTGGAATTCCATGCTTAAAAATGTTATTATTAGCTGTTTTTAAAATCGAGTGTTTTTGCTGCCCGAGGAAGAAAACGCGTGATGCCGGGGGTCAGAAAAAAAGCTGCCCAGGAGCAAAAAAAAATTTTTTTTGACTCAAATGTAACAACGGATGCTAGAATGTGATTCGGGGTGGAATTCCATGCTTAAAAATGTTATTATTAGCTGTTTTTAAAAATCGAGTGTTTTTCCTTCCCGAGGAAGAAAACGCGTGATGCCGGGGGTCAGAAAAAAGCTGCCCAGGAGCAAAAAAAATTTTTTTGTCTCAAATGTAACAACGGATGCTAGAATGTGATTCGGGGGTGGAATTCCATGCTTAAAATTGTGATTATTAGCTGTTTTTAAAAATCGAGTGTTTTTCCTGCCTGAGGAGGAAAACGCGTGATGCCGGGGGTCAGAAAAAAAACCTGCCCAGGAGCAAAAAAAATTTTTTTGTCTCAAATGTAACAACGGATGCTAGAATGTGATTCGGGGTGGGAATTCCATGCTTAAAAATGTTATTATTAGCTGTTTTTAAAAATCGAGTGTTTTTGCTGCCCGAGGAAGAAAACGCATGATGCCGGGGTCAGAAAAAAACCTGCCCAGGAGCAAAAAAAAATTTTTTGTCTCAAATGTAACAACGGATGCTAGAATGTGATTCGGGGTGGGAATTCCATGCTTAAAAATGTTATTATTAGCTGTTTTTAAAAATCGAGTGTTTTTGCTGCCCGAGGAAGAAAACGCGTGATGCCGGGGTCAGAAAAAAAACCTGCCCAGGAGCAAAAAAAATTTTTTGTCTCAAATGTAACAACGGATGCTAGAATGTGATTCGGGGTGGAATTCCATGCTTAAAAATGTTATTATTAGCTGTTTTTAAAAATCGAGTGTTTTTGCTGCCCGAGGAAGAAAACGCGTGATGCCGGGGTCAGAAAAAAACCTGCCCAGGAGCAAAAAAAATTTTTTTTGGACTCAAATGTAACAACGGATGCTAGAATGTGATTCGGGGTGGAATTCCATTCTTAAAAATGTTATTATTAGCTGTTTTTAAAAATCGAGTGTTTTTCCTGCCCGAGGAAGAAAACGCGTGATGCCGGGGGTCAGAAAAAAAGCTGCCCAGGAGCAAAAAAAATTTTTTTGACTCAAATGTAACAACGGATGCTAGAATGTGATTCGGGGTGGAATTCCATGCTTAAAAATGTTATTATTAGCTGTTTTTAAAATCGAGTGTTTTTGCTGCCCGAGGAAGAAAACGCATGATGCCGGGGTCAGAAAAAAAACTGCCTAGGACCAAAAAATTTTTTTGACTCAGATGTAACAACGGATGCTAGAATGTGATTCGGGGTGGAATTCCATGCTTAAAAATGTTATTATTAGCTGTTTTTAAAAAATTGAGTGTTTTTGCTGCCCGAGGAAGAAAACGCGTGATGCCGGGGTCAGAAAAAAAGCTGCCCAGGAGCAAAAAAAAATTTTTTGTCTCAAATGTAACAACGGATGCTAGAATGTGATTCGGGGTGGAATTCCATGCTTAAAAATGTTATTATTAGCTGTTTTTAAAAATCGAGTGTTTTTGCTGCCCGAGGAAGAAAACGCGTGATGCCGGGGGTCAGGAAAAAAAGCTGCCCAGGAGCAAAAAAAATTTTTTTGTCTCAAATGTAACAACGGATGCTA
>NW_027257085.1:45000-46520 GCF_029215685.1 Pituophis catenifer annectens | reverse complement strand
GCATGGATAGAGATGGTAGATGATAGATAGATAGATAGATAGATAGATAGATAGGTAAAGATGGATGGATGGATGCATGGATGGATGGATGGATGGATGCATGGATGCATGGATGAATGGAAGCATGGATGGATGCATGGATGCATGGATGGAGATGGTAGATAGATAGGTAGGTAGGTAGGTAGGTAGGTAGGTAGATGGATGGATGGATGGATGGATGGATGCATGGATGGATGGATGCATGCATGGATGCATGGATGCATGGATGCATGGTTGCATGGATGGATGCATGGATGCATGGATGCACGGATGGTTGTATGTATGCATGGATGCATGGTTGCATGGATGCATGCATGGATGGAGGCATGGATGGATGCATGGATGGATGGATGGATGGATGGATGCATGGATGGATGCATGGATGGATGCATGGATGCATGGAAGCATGGAAGCATGGATGGATGCATGGATGCATGGATGGAGATGGTAGGTAGGTAGGTAGGTAGGTAGGTAGGTAGGTAGGTAGGTAGGTAGGTGGGTGGGTGGGTGTATGGATGGATGGATGGATGGATGGATGCATGGATGCATGGATGCATGGATGCATGGATGCATGGATGCATGGATGCATGGTTGCATGCATGGATGCATGCATGGATGCATGGATAGAGATGGCAGATGATAGATAGATAGATAGATAGATAGATAGATAGATAGATAGATAGATAGGTAAAGATGGATGGATGGATGCATGGATGGATGGAGGCATGGATGGATGCATGGATGGATGGATGGAGATGGTAGATAAGTAGGTAGATAGGTAGGTAGGTAGGTAGGTAGGTAGGTAGGTAGGTAGATAGATAGATGGATGGATGGATGGATGGATGGATGCATGGATGAATGGAAGCATGGATGGATGCATGGATGCATGGATGGAGATGGTAGATAGCTAGGTAGATAGGTAGGTAGGTAGGTAGGTTGGTAGATAGATAGATGGATGCATGGATGCAAGGATGCATGGATGGTTGCATGGTTGCATGGATGCATGGATGCATGGATGGATGGATGCATGGATGCATGGATGGATGGATGTATGGATGGATGCATGGATGCATGGATGCATGGATGCATGGATGCACGGATGCATGGATAGAGATGGTAGATGATAGATAGATAGATAGATAGTTAGATAGATAGGTAAAGATGGATGGATGGATGCATGGATGCATGGATGCATGGATGGATGCATGGATGCACGGATGCACGGATGCATGGATGCATGGATGCACGGATGGAGATGGTAGATAGGTAGGTAGATAGGTAGGTAGGTAGGTAGGTTGGTAGATAGATAGATGGATGCATGGATGCAAGGATGCATGGATGGTTGCATGGTTGCATGGATGCATGGATGCATGGATGGATGGATGCATGGATGCATGGATGGATGGATGCATGGATGGATGCATGGATGCATGGATGCATGGATGCATGGATGCACGGATGCATGGATAGAGATGGTAGAT
>NW_027257085.1:35000-40000 GCF_029215685.1 Pituophis catenifer annectens | reverse complement strand
AGATAGATAGATAGATAGATGATAGATAGATAGATTGGTAAAGATGGATGGATGGATGCATGGATGCATGGTTGCATGGTTGCATGCATGGATGGTTGTATGGATGCATGGATGCATGCATGGATGCATGGATGCATGGATAGAGATGGCAGATGATAGATAGATAGATAGATAGATAGATAGATAGATAGATAGATAGATAGATAGATGATAGATAGATGGATGGATGGATGCATGGATGGATGCATGGATGGATAATGGATGCATGGATGGATGCATGGATGCATGGATAGAGATGGCAGATGATAGATAGATAGATAGATAGATAGATAGATAGATAGATAGATAGATAGATGATAGATAGATGGATGGATGGATGGATGCATGGATGGATGCATGGATGGATAATGGATGCATGGATGGATGGATGGATGCATGGATGGATGCATGGATGGATGCATGGATGCAAGGATGCATGGATGGTTGCATGGTTGCATGGTTGCATGGTTGCATGGATGGATGCATGGATGCATGGATGCATGGATGGTTGCATGGTTGCATGGTTGCATGGTTGCATGGATGCATGGATGCATGGATGCACGGATGGTTGCATGGTTGCATGCATGGATGCATGCATGGATGCATGCATGGATGCATGCATGGATGCATGGATGCATGGATAGAGATGGTAGATGATAGATAGATAGATAGATAGATAGATAGATAGATAGATAGATAGGTAAAGATGGATGGATGGATGCATGGATGGATGGAGGCATGGATGGATGCATGGATGGATGGATGGATGGATGGATGCATGGATGGATGCATGGATGGATGCATGGATGCATGGATGCATGGATGCATGGATGCATGGATGCATGGATGCATGGATGCACGGATGCACGGATGCACAGATTCACGGATGGTTGCATGGTTGCATGCACGGATGCATGCATGGTTGCATGCATGGATGCATGGATGCATGGATAGAGATGGTAGATGATAGATAGATAGATAGATAGATAGATAGATAGATAGATAGATAGATAGATAAAGATGGATGGATGGAGGCATGGATGGATGCATGGATGGATGGAGGCATGGATGGATGCATGGATGGATGGATGGTTGCATGGATGCATGGATGCATGGATAGAGATGGCAGATAGATAGATAGATAGATAGATAGATAGATAGATAGATAGATAGATAGATAGATAGATAGATAGATGATAGATAGATGGATGGATGGATGGATGCATGGATGGATAATGGATGCATGGATGGATGGATGGATGCATGGATGGATGCATGGATGGATGCATGGATGCATGGATGGAGATGGTAGATAGGTAGGTAGGTAGGTAGGTAGGTAGGTAGGTAGGTAGGTGGATGGATGGATGGATGGATGGATGCATGGATGGATGTATGTATGCATGGATGGATGCATGGATGCATGGATGCATGGATGCATGGATGCATGGAAGCATGGAAGGATGCATGGATGCATGGATGGAGATGGTAGATACGTAGGTAGGTAGGTAGGTAGGTAGGTAGGTAGGTAGGTAGGTGGATGGATGGATGGATGGATGGATGTATGCATGGATGGATGCATGGATGCATGGATGCATGGATGCATGGATGCATGGATGCATGGATGGATGCACGGATGCATGGATAGAGATGGTAGATGATAGATAGATAGATAGATAGATAGATAGATAGATAGATAGATAGATAGGTAAAGATGGATGGATGGATGCATGGATGCATGGTTGCATGGTTGCATGCATGGATGGTTGTATGGATGCATGGATGCATGCATGGATGCATGGATGCATGGATAGAGATGGCAGATGATAGATAGATAGATAGATAGATAGATAGATAGATAGATAGATAGATAGATAGATGATAGATAGATGGATGGATGGATGTATGGATGGATGGATGCATGGATGGATGCATGGATGCATGGATGCATGGATGCATGGATGCATGGATGCATGGATGCACGGATGCACGGATGGTTGCATGGTTGCATGCATGGTTGCATGCATGGATGCATGCATGGTTGCATGCTTGGATGCATGGATGCATGGATAGAGATGGTAGATGATAGATAGATGATAGATAGATAGATAGATAGATAGGTAAAGATGGATGGATGGATGCATGGATGGATGGATGGATGGATGCATGGATGCATGGATGAATGGAAGCATGGATGGTTGCATGGATGCATGGATGGATGCATAGATGGATGCATGGATGCATGGATGGATGGATGGATGGATGGATGGATGGATGGATGCATGGATGGATGCATGGATGGATGCATGGTTGCATGGATGCATGGATGGTTGCATGGATGCATGGATGCATGGATGGATGCATGGATGCATGGATGCACGGATGCATGGATGCACGGATGCACGGATGGTTGCATGGTTGCATGCATGGATGCATGCATGGTTGCATGCATGCTTCCATGCATGGATGCATGGATGCATGGATAGAGATTGTAGATGATAGATAGATAGATGGTAGATGATAGATAGATGATAGATAGATAGATAGATAGATAGGTAAAGATGGATGGATGGATGCATGGATGGATGGATGGATGGTTGCATGGATGCATGGATGGATGCATAGATGGATGCATGGATGCATGGATGGATGGATGGATGGATGGATGGATGGATGGATGCATGGATGGATGCATGGATGGATGCATGGTTGCATGGATGCATGGATGGTTGCATGGATGCATGGATGCATGGATGGATGCATGGATGCATGGATGCACGGATGCATGGATGCATGGATGCACGGATGGTTGCATGGATGCATGGATGGATGGATGGATGGATGGATGCATGGATGCATGGATGCACGGATGCACGGATGCATGGATGCATGGATGCACGGATGGTTGCATGGTTGCATGCACGGATGCATGGATGCATGGATAGAGATGGTAGATGATAGATAGATAGATAGATAGATAGATAGGTAAAGATGGATGGATGGAGGCATGGATGGATGCATGGATGGATGCATGGATGGATGGATGCATGGATGGATGCATGGATGGATGCATGGATGGATGCATGGATGCATGGATGGTTGCATGGATGCATGGATGGTTGCATGGATGCATGGATGCATGGATGCATGGATGCATGGATGCATGGATGCATGGATGGTTGTATGGATGCATGGATGCATGGTTGCAAGGATGCAAGGATGCAAGGATGCATGGATGGTTGCATGGATGCATGGATGCATGGATGCATGGATGGATGCATGGATGCATGGATGGATGGATGCACGGATGGTTGTATGGATGCATGGATGGATAGATGCATGGATGCATGGATGCATGGAAGCATGCATGGATGCATGGATGCACGGATGCACGGATGCATGGATGCATGGATGCACGGATGGTTGCATGGTTGCATGCACGGATGCATGCATGGTTGCATGCATGGATGCATGGATGCATGGATAGAGATGGTAGATGATAGATAGATAGATAGATAGATAGATAGATAGATAGATAGATAGATAAAGATGGATGGATGGAGGCATGGATGGATGCATGGATGGATGGAGGCATGGATGGATGCATGGATGGATGGAGGCATGGATGGATGCATGGATGCATGGATGCATGGATGCATGGATGGTTGTATGGATGCATGGATGGTTGTATGGATGCATGGTTGCAAGGATGCAAGGATGCAAGGATGCATGGATGGTTGCATGGATGCATGGATGCATGGATGCATGGATGGATGCATGGATGGATGGATGGATGGATGCACGGATGGTTGTATGGATGCATGGATGCATGGATGCATGGATGCATGGATGCACGGATGCACGGATGCACAGATGCACGGATGGTTGCATGGTTGCATGCACGGATGCATGCATGGTTGCATGCATGGATGCATGGATGCATGGATAGAGATGGTAGATGATAGATAGATAGATAGATAGATAGATAGATAGATAGATAGATAGATAAAGATGGATGGATGGAGGCATGGATGGATGCATGGATGGATGGAGGCATGGATGGATGCATGGATGGATGGATGGTTGCATGGATGCACGGATGCATGGATAGAGATGGTAGATGATAGATAGATAGATAGATAGATAGATAGATAGATAGATAGATAGATAGATAGATAGATGATAGATAGATAGATAGATAGGTAAAGATGGATGGATGGATGCATGGATGCATGGATGCATGGAAGCATGCATGGATGCATGGATGCATGGATACACGGATGCACGGATGCATGGATGCATGGATGCACGGATGGTTGCATGGTTGCATGCACGGATGCATGCATGGTTGCATGCATGGATGCATGGATGCATGGATAGAGATGGTAGATGATAGATAGATAGATAGATAGATAGATAGATAGATAGATAGATAGATAGATAGATAGATGATAGATAGATAGGTAAAGATGGATGGATGGATGCATGGATGCATGGTTGCATGGTTGCATGCATGGATGGTTGTATGGATGCATGGATGCATGCATGGATGCATGGATGCATGGATAGAGATGGCAGATGATAGATAGATAGATAGATAGATAGATAGATAGATAGATAGATAGATGATAGATAGATGGATGGATGGATGGATGCATGGATGGATGCATGGATGGATAATGGATGCATGGATGGATGGATGGATGCATGGATGGATGCATGGATGGATGCATGGATGCAAAGGATGCAAGGATGCATGGATGGTTGTATGGATGCATGGATGCATGGATGCATGGATGCATGGATGCATGGATGCATGGATGGATGGATGGATGGTTGCATGGATGGTTGCATGGATGCATGCATGGATGGTTGCATGGTTGCATGGATGGATGCATGGATGCATGGATGCATGGATGCATGGATGCATGGATGCATGGATGCACGGATGGTTGTATGGATGC
>NW_027257085.1:0-15000 GCF_029215685.1 Pituophis catenifer annectens | reverse complement strand
TGGATGGATGCATGGATGCATGGTTGCATGCATGGATGCATGGTTGCATGCATGGATGCATGCATGGATGCATGGATAGAGATGGCAGATGATAGATAGATAGATAGATAGATAGATAGATAGATAGGTAAAGATGGATGGATGGATGCATCGATGGATGGATGGATGGATGCATGGATGAATGGAAGCATGGATGGATGCATGGATGCATGGATAGAGATGGTAGATGATAGATAGATAGATAGATAGATAGATAGATAGATAGATAGATAGGTAAAGATGGATGGATGGATGGATGCATGGATGGATGGATGGATGGATGCATGGATGCATGGATGAATGGAAGCATGGATGGATGCATGGATGCATGGATGGAGATGGTAGATAGATAGATAGGTAGGTAGGTAGGTAGGTAGGTAGATGGATGGATGGATGGATGGATGGATGGATGCATGGATGGATGCATGGATGGATGGATGCATGGATGGATGCATGGATGGATGCATGGATGGATGCATGGATGGTTGCATGGATGCATGGATGGTTGCATGGATGCATGGATGCATGGATGCATGGATGCATGGATGCATGGATGGTTGTATGGATGCATGGATGCATGGTTGCAAGGATGCAAGGATGCAAGGATGCATGGATGGTTGCATGGATGCATGGATGCATGGATGCATGGATGCATGGATGGATGCATGGATGCATGGATGGATGGATGCACGGATGGTTGTATGGATGCATGGATGGATGGATGCATGGATGCATGGATGCATGGAAGCATGCATGGATGCATGGATGCACGGATGCACGGATGCATGGATGCATGGATGCACGGATGGTTGCATGGTTGCATGCACGGATGCATGCATGGTTGCATGCATGGATGCATGGATGCATGGATAGAGATGGTAGATGATAGATAGATAGATAGATAGATAGATAGATAGATAGATAGATAGATAGATAAAGATGGATGGATGGAGGCATGGATGGATGCATGGATGGATGGAGGCATGGATGGATGCATGGATGGATGGAGGCATGGATGGAGGCATGGATGCATGGATAGAGATGGCAGATGATAGATAGATAGATAGATAGATAGATAGATAGATAGATAGATAGATAGATAGATAGATAGATGATAGATAGATAGATAGGTAAAGATGGATGGATGGATGCATGGATGCATGGTTGCATGGTTGCATGCATGGATGGTTGTATGGATGCATGGATGCATGCATGGATGCATGGATGCATGGATAGAGATGGCAGATGATAGATAGATAGATAGATAGATAGATAGATAGATAGATAGATAGATAGATAGATAGATGATAGATAGATGGATGGATGGATGGATGCATGGATGGATGCATGGATGGATAATGGATGCATGGATGGATGGATGGATGCATGGATGGATGCATGGATGGATGCATGGATGCAAGGATGCATGGATGGTTGCATGGTTGCATGGTTGCATGGTTGCATGGTTGCATGGATGGATGCATGGATGCATGGATGCATGGATGCACGGATGGTTGTATGGATGCATGGATGCATGGATGCATGGATGCAAAGGATGCAAGGATGCATGGATGGTTGCATGGTTGCATGGTTGCATAGATGCATGGATGCATGGATGCATGGATGCATGGATGCATGGATGGATGCATGGATGCATGGATGGATGGATGCACGGATGGTTGTATGGATGCATGGATGGATGGATGCATGGATGCATGGATGCATGGAAGCATGCATGGATGCATGGATGCACGGATGCACGGATGCATGGATGCATGGATGCACGGATGGTTGCATGGTTGCATGCACGGATGCATGCATGGTTGCATGCATGGATGCATGGATGCATGGATAGAGATGGTAGATGATAGATAGATAGATAGATAGATAGATAGATAGATAGATAGATAAAGATGGATGGATGGAGGCATGGATGGATGCATGGATGGATGGAGGCATGGATGGATGCATGGATGGATGGAGGCATGGATGGAGGCATGGATGCATGGATGGATGCACGGATGCATGGATAGAGATGGTAGATGATAGATAGATAGATAGATAGATAGATAGATAGATAGATAGATAGATAGATAGATAGATGATAGATAGATAGATAGGTAAAGATGGATGGATGGATGCATGGATGCATGGTTGCATGGTTGCATGCATGGATGGTTGTATGGATGCATGGATGCATGCATGGATGCATGGATGCATGGATAGAGATGGCAGATGATAGATAGATAGATAGATAGATAGATAGATAGATAGATAGATAGATAGATAGATGATAGATAGATGGATGGATGGATGGATGCATGGATGGATGCATGGATGGATAATGGATGCATGGATGGATGGATGGATGCATGGATGGATGCATGGATGGATGCATGGATGCAAGGATGCATGGATGCATGGATGGTTGCATGGTTGCATGGTTGCATGGTTGCATGGTTGCATGGATGGATGCATGGATGCATAGATGCATGGATGCACGGATGGTTGTATGGATGCATGGATGCATGGATGCATGGATGCAAAGGATGCAAGGATGCATGGATGGTTGCATGGTTGCATGGTTGCATGGATGCATGGATGCATGGATGCACGGATGGTTGCATGGTTGCATGCATGGATGCATGCATGGATGCATGCATGGATGCATGCATGGATGCATTGATGCATGGATAGAGATGGTAGATGATAGATAGATAGATAGATAGATAGATAGGTAAAGATGGATGGATGGATGCATGGATGGATGGAGGCATGGATGGATGCATGGATGGATGGATGGATGGATGGATACATGGATGGATGCATGGATGGATGCATGGATGCATGGATGCATGGAAGCATGGATGGATGCATGGATGCATGGATGGAGATGGTAGATAGGTAGGTTGGTAGGTAGGTAGGAAGGTAGGTAGGTACGTAGGTAGGTAGGTAGGTAGGTAGGTAGGTAGGTAGGTAGGTAGGTGGGTGGATGGATGGATGGATGGATGGATGGATGGATGGATGCATGGATGGATGCATGGATGGATGCATGGATGCATGGATGCAAGGATGCATGGATGGTTGCATGGATGGTTGCATGGATGCATGGATGGATGCATGGATGGATGCATGGATGCATGGATGCACGGATGCACGGATGCATGGATGCATGGATGCACGGATGCACGGATGCACGGATGGTTGCATGGTTGCATGGATAGAGATGGTAGATGATAGATAGATAGATAGATAGATAGATAGATAGATAGATAGATAGATAGATAGATGATAGATAGATGATAGATAGATAGATAGATAGATAGATAGGTAAAGATGGATGCATGGATGCATGGATGCATGGATGCATGGATGCATGGAAGCATGCATGGATGCATGGATGTATGGATACACGGATGCACGGATGCATGGATGCTTGGATGCACGGATGGTTGCATGGTTGCATGCACGGATGCATGCATGGTTGCATGCATGGATGCATGGATGCATGGATAGACATGGTAGATGATAGATAGATAGATAGATAGATAGATAGATAGGTAGAGATGGATGGATGGAGGCATGGATGGATGCATGGATGGATGGATGCATGGATGGATGCATGGATGGATGCATGGATGGATGCATGGATGCATGGATGCATGGATGGTTGCATGGATGCATGGATGGTTGCATGGATGCATGGATGCATGGATGCATGGATGCATGGATGCATGGATGCATGGATGCATGGATGCATGGATGGTTGTATGGATGCATGGATGCATGGTTGCAAGGATGCAAGGATGCAAGGATGCATGGATGGTTGCATGGATGCATGGATGCATGGATGCATGGATGGATGCATGGATGCATGGATGGATGGATGCACGGATGGTTGTATGGATGCATGGATGGATGGATGCATGGATGCATGGATGCATGGAAGCATGCATGGATGCATGGATGCACGGATGCACGGATGCATGGATGCATGGATGCACGGATGGTTGCATGGTTGCATGCACGGATGCATGCATGGTTGCATGCATGGATGCATGGATGCATGGATAGAGATGGTAGATGGTAGATGATAGATAGATAGATAGATAGATAGATAGATAGATAGATAGATAGATAAAGATGGATGGATGGAGGCATGGATGGATGCATGGATGGATGGAGGCATGGATGGATGCATGGATGGATGGAGGCATGGATGGATGCATGGATGCATGGATGGATGCACGGATGCATGGATAGAGATGGTAGATGATAGATAGATAGATAGATAGATAGATAGATAGATAGATAGATAGATAGATAGATGATAGATAGATAGATAGGTAAAGATGGATGGATGGATGCATGGATGGATGGATGCATGGATGGATGCATGGATGGATGCATGGATGGATGCATGGATGGTTGCATGGATGCATGGATGGTTGCATGGATGCATGGATGCATGGATGCATGGATGCATGGATGCATGGATGGTTGTATGGATGCATGGATGCATGGTTGCAAGGATGCAAGGATGCAAGGATGCATGGATGGTTGCATGGATGCATGGATGCATGGATGCATGGATGCATGGATGGATGCATGGATGCATGGATGGATGGATGCACGGATGGTTGTATGGATGCATGGATGGATGGATGCATGGATGCATGGATGCATGGAAGCATGCATGGATGCATGGATGCACGGATGCACGGATGCATGGATGCATGGATGCACGGATGGTTGCATGGTTGCATGCACGGATGCATGCATGGTTGCATGCATGGATGCATGGATGCATGGATAGAGATGGTAGATGATAGATAGATAGATAGATAGATAGATAGATAGATAGATAGATAGATAGATAAAGATGGATGGATGGAGGCATGGATGGATGCATGGATGGATGGAGGCATGGATGGATGCATGGATGGATGGAGGCATGGATGGAGGCATGGATGCATGGATAGAGATGGCAGATGATAGATAGATAGATAGATAGATAGATAGATAGATAGATAGATAGATAGATAGATAGATAGATAGATGATAGATAGATAGATAGGTAAAGATGGATGGATGGATGCATGGATGCATGGTTGCATGGTTGCATGCATGGATGGTTGTATGGATGCATGGATGCATGCATGGATGCATGGATGCATGGATAGAGATGGCAGATGATAGATAGATAGATAGATAGATAGATAGATAGATAGATAGATAGATAGATGATAGATAGATGGATGGATGGATGGATGCATGGATGGATGCATGGATGGATAATGGATGCATGGATGGATGGATGGATGCATGGATGGATGCATGGATGGATGCATGGATGCAAGGATGCATGGATGGTTGCATGGTTGCATGGTTGCATGGTTGCATGGTTGCATGGATGGATGCATGGATGCATGGATGCATGGATGCACGGATGGTTGTATGGATGCATGGATGCATGGATGCAAAGGATGCAAGGATGCATGGATGGTTGCATGGTTGCATGGTTGCATAGATGCATGGATGCATGGATGTACGGATGGTTGCATGGTTGCATGCATGGATGCATGCATGGATGCATGCATGGATGCATGCATGGATGCATTGATGCATGGATAGAGATGGTAGATGATAGATAGATAGATAGATAGATAGATAGGTAAAGATGGATGGATGGATGCATGGATGGATGGAGGCATGGATGGATGCATGGATGGATGGATGGATGGATGGATACATGGATGGATGCATGGATGGATGCATGGATGCATGGATGCATGGAAGCATGGATGGATGCATGGATGCATGGATGGAGATGGTAGATAGGTAGGTTGGTAGGTAGGTAGGAAGGTAGGTAGGTACGTAGGTAGGTAGGTAGGTAGGTAGGTAGGTAGGTAGGTAGGTAGGTAGGTGGGTGGATGGATGGATGGATGGATGGATGGATGGATGGATGGATGGATGCATGGATGGATGCATGGATGGATGCATGGATGCATGGATGCAAGGATGCATGGATGGTTGCATGGATGGTTGCATGGATGCATGGATGGATGCATGGATGGATGCATGGATGCATGGATGCACGGATGCACGGATGCATGGATGCATGGATGCACGGATGCACGGATGCACGGATGGTTGCATGGTTGCATGGATAGAGATGGTAGATGATAGATAGATAGATAGATAGATAGATAGATAGATAGATGATAGATGATAGATAGATAGATAGATAGATAGGTAAAGATGGATGCATGGATGCATGGATGCATGGATGCATGGATGCATGGAAGCATGCATGGATGCATGGATGTATGGATACACGGATGCACGGATGCATGGATGCTTGGATGCACGGATGGTTGCATGGTTGCATGCACGGATGCATGCATGGTTGCATGGATGCATGGATGCATGGATAGAGATGGTAGATGATAGATAGATAGATAGATAGATAGATAGATAGGTAGAGATGGATGGATGGAGGCATGGATGGATGCATGGATGGATGGATGCATGGATGGATGCATGGATGGATGGATGCATGGATGCATGGATGCATGGATGCATGGATGGTTGCATGGATGCATGGATGGTTGCATGGATGCATGGATGCATGGATGCATGGATGCATGGATGCATGGATGCATGGATGCATGGATGCATGGATGGTTGTATGGATGCATGGATGCATGGTTGCAAGGATGCAAGGATGCATGGATGCATGGATGCATGGATGGATGGATGCACGGATGGATGCATGGATGCATGGATGGATGGATGCATGGATGCATGGATGCATGGAAGCATGCATGGATGCATGGATGCACGGATGCACGGATGCATGGATGCATGGATGCACGGATGGTTGCATGGTTGCATGCACGGATGCATGCATGGTTGCATGCATGGATGCATGGATGCATGGATAGAGATGGTGGATGGTAGATGATAGATAGATAGATAGATAGATAGATAGATAGATAGATAAAGATGGATGGATGGAGGCATGGATGGATGCATGGATGGATGGAGGCATGGATGGATGCATGGATGGATGGAGGCATGGATGGATGCATGGATGCATGGATGGATGCACGGATGCATGGATAGAGATGGTAGATGATAGATAGATAGATAGATAGATAGATAGATAGATAGATAGATAGATGATAGATAGATAGATAGGTAAAGATGGATGGATGGATGCATGGATGCATGGTTGCATGGTTGCATGCATGGATGGTTGTATGGATGCATGGATGCATGCATGGATGCATGGATGCATGGATAGAGATGGCAGATGATAGATAGATAGATAGATAGATAGATAGATAGATAGATAGATAGATAGATGATAGATAGATGGATGGATGGATGGATGGATGGATGCATGGATGGATAATGGATGCATGGATGGATGGATGGATGCATGGATGGATGCATGGATGGATGCATGGATGGATGCATGGATGCAAGGATGCATGGATGGTTGCATGGTTGCATGGTTGCATGGAAGCATGCATGGATGCATGGATGCACGGATGCACGGATGCATGGATGCATGGATGCACGGATGGTTGCATGGTTGCATGCACGGATGCATGCATGGTTGCATGCATGGATGCATGGATGCATGGATAGAGATGGTAGATGATAGATAGATAGATAGATAGATAGATAGATAGATAGATAAAGATGGATGGATGGAGGCATGGATGGATGCATGGATGGATGGAGGCATGGATGGATGCATGGATGGATGGAGGCATGGATGGATGCATGGATGCATGGATGGATGCACGGATGCATGGATAGAGATGGTAGATGATAGATAGATAGATAGATAGATAGATAGATAGATAGATAGATAGATAGATGATAGATAGATAGATAGGTAAAGATGGATGGATGGATGCATGGATGCATGGTTGCATGGTTGCATGCATGGATGGTTGTATGGATGCATGGATGCATGCATGGATGCATGGATGCATGGATAGAGATGGCAGATGATAGATAGATAGATAGATAGATAGATAGATAGATAGATAGATAGATGATAGATAGATGGATGGATGGATGGATGGATGGATGCATGGATGGATAATGGATGCATGGATGGATGGATGGATGCATGGATGGATGCATGGATGGATGCATGGATGGATGCATGGATGCAAGGATGCATGGATGGTTGCATGGTTGCATGGTTGCATGGAAGCATGCATGGATGCATGGATGCACGGATGCACGGATGCATGGATGCATGGATGCACGGATGGTTGCATGGTTGCATGCACGGATGCATGCATGGTTGCATGCATGGATGCATGGATGCATGGATAGAGATGGTAGATGATAGATAGATAGATAGATAGATAGATAGATAGATAGATAAAGATGGATGGATGGAGGCATGGATGGATGCATGGATGGATGGAGGCATGGATGGATGCATGGATGGATGGAGGCATGGATGGATGCATGGATGCATGGATGGATGCACGGATGCATGGATAGAGATGGTAGATGATAGATAGATAGATAGATAGATAGATAGATAGATAGATAGATAGATGATAGATAGATAGATAGGTAAAGATGGATGGATGGATGCATGGATGCATGGTTGCATGGTTGCATGCATGGATGGTTGTATGGATGCATGGATGCATGCATGGATGCATGGATGCATGGATAGAGATGGCAGATGATAGATAGATAGATAGATAGATAGATAGATAGATAGATAGATAGATAGATAGATGATAGATAGATGGATGGATGGATGGATGCATGGATGGATGCATGGATGGATAATGGATGCATGGATGGATGGATGGATGCATGGATGGATGCATGGATGGATGCATGGATGCAAGGATGCATGGATGGTTGCATGGTTGCATGGTTGCATGGTTGCATGGATGGATGCATGGTTGCATGGATGCATGGATGCACGGATGGTTGTATGGATGCATGGATGCATGGATGCATGGATGCAAAGGATGCAAGGATGCATGGATGGTTGCATGGTTGCATGGTTGCATGGATGCATGGATGCATGGATGCACGGATGGTTGCATGGTTGCATGCATGGATGCATGCATGGATGCATGCATGGATGCATGCATGGATGCATGGATGCATGGATAGAGATGGTAGATGATAGATAGATAGATAGATAGATAGGTAAAGATGGATGGATGGATGCATGGATGGATGGAGGCATGGATGGATGCATGGATGGATGGATGGATGGATGCATGGATGGATGCATGGATGGATGCATGGATGCATGGATGCATGCATGGATGCATGGATGCATGGATAGAGATGGCAGATGATAGATAGATAGATAGATAGATAGATAGATAGATAGATAGATAGATAGATAGATAGATAGATAGATGGATGGATGGATGGATGCATGGATGGATGCATGGATGGATAATGGATGCATGGATGGATGGATGGATGCATGGATGGATGCATGGATGGATGCATGGATGCAAGGATGCATGGATGGTTGCATGGTTGCATGGTTGCATGGTTGCATGGTTGCATGGTTGCATGGATGGATGCATGGATGCATGGATGCATGGATGCACGGATGGTTGTATGGATGCATGGATGCATGGATGCATGGATGCAAAGGATGCAAGGATGCATGGATGGTTGCATGGTTGCATGGTTGCATGGATGCATGGATGCATGGATGCACGGATGGTTGCATGGTTGCATGCATGGATGCATGCATGGATGCATGCATGGATGCATGCATGGATGCATTGATGCATGGATAGAGATGGTAGATGATAGATAGATAGATAGATAGATAGGTAAAGATGGATGGATGGATGCATGGATGGATGGAGGCATGGATGGATGCATGTATGGATGGATGGATGGATGGATACATGGATGGATGCATGGATGGATGCATGGATGCATGGATGCATGGAAGCATGGATGGATGCATGGATGCATGGATGGAGATGGTAGATAGGTAGGTTGGTAGGTAGGTAGGAAGGTAGGTAGGTACGTAGGTAGGTAGGTAGGTAGGTAGGTAGGTAGGTAGGTAGGTGGGTGGATGGATGGATGGATGGATGGATGGATGCATGGATGGATGCATGGATGGATGCATGGATGCATGGATGCAAGGATGCATGGATGGTTGCATGGATGGTTGCATGGATGCATGGATGGATGCATGGATGGATGCATGGATGCATGGATGCACGGATGCACGGATGCATGGATGCATGGATGCACGGATGCACGGATGCACGGATGGTTGCATGGTTGCATGGATAGAGATGGTAGATGATAGATAGATAGATAGATAGATAGATAGATAGATAGATAGATAGATGATAGATAGATGATAGATAGATAGATAGATAGATAGATAGGTAAAGATGGATGCATGGATGCATGGATGCATGGATGCATGGATGCATGGAAGCATGCATGGATGCATGGATGTATGGATACACGGATGCACGGATGCATGGATGCTTGGATGCACGGATGGTTGCATGGTTGCATGCACGGATGCATGCATGGTTGCATGCATGGATGCATGGATGCATGGATAGAGATGGTAGATGATAGATAGATAGATAGATAGATAGATAGGTAGAGATGGATGGATGGAGGCATGGATGGATGCATGGATGGATGGATGCAGGGATGGATGCATGGATGGATGCATGGATGGATGCATGGATGCATGGATGCATGGATGCATGGATGGTTGCATGGATGCATGGATGCATGGATGCATGGATGGATGCATGGATGCATGGATGGATGGATGCACGGATGGTTGTATGGATGCATGGATGGATGGATGCATGGATGCATGGATGCATGGAAGCATGCATGGATGCATGGATGCACGGATGCACGGATGCATGGATGCATGGATGCACGGATGGTTGCATGGTTGCATGCACGGATGCATGCATGGTTGCATGCATGGATGCATGGATGCATGGATAGAGATGGTAGATGGTAGATGATAGATAGATAGATAGATAGATAGATAGATAGATAGATAGATAGATAGATAGATAGATAAAGATGGATGGATGGAGGCATGGATGGATGCATGGATGGATGGAGGCATGGATGGATGCATGGATGGATGGAGGCATGGATGGATGCATGGATGCATGGATGGATGCACGGATGCATGGATAGAGATGGTAGATGATAGATAGATAGATAGATAGATAGATAGATAGATAGATAGATAGATAGATAGATGATAGATAGATAGATAGGTAAAGATGGATGGATGGATGCATGGATGCATGGTTGCATGGTTGCATGCATGGATGGTTGTATGGATGCATGGATGCATGCATGGATGCATGGATGCATGGATAGAGATGGCAGATGATAGATAGATAGATAGATAGATAGATAGATAGATAGATAGATAGATAGATAGATAGATGATAGATAGATGGATGGATGGATGGATGGATGGATGCATGGATGGATAATGGATGCATGGATGGATGGATGGATGGATGGATGGATGGATGGATGGATGCATGGATGGATGCATGGATGGATGCATGGATGCAAGGATGCATGGATGGTTGCATGGTTGCATGGTTGCATGGTTGCATGGTTGCATGGTTGCATGCATGGATGCATGGATGCACGGATGGTTGTATGGATGCATGGATGCATGGATGCATGGATGCATGGATGCAAAGGATGCAAGGATGCATGGATGGTTGCATGGTTGCATGGTTGCATGGTTGCATGGATGCATGGATGCACGGATGGTTGCATGGTTGCATGCATGGATGCATGCATGGATGCATGCATGGATGCATGCATGGATGCATGGATGCATGGATAGAGATGGTAGATGATAGATAGATAGATAGATAGATAGATAGGTAAAGATGGATGGATGGATGCATGGATGGATGGAGGCATGATGGATGCATGGATGGATGGATGGATGGATGGATGCATGGATGGATGCATGGATGGATGCATGGATGCATGGATGCATGGAAGCATGGATGGATGCATGGATGCATGGATGGAGATGGTAGATAGGTAGGTTGGTAGGTAGGTAGGAAGGTAGGTAGGTACGTACGTAGGTAGGTAGGTAGGTAGGTAGGTAGGTGGGTGGATGGATGGATGGATGGATGGATGGATGGATGGATGGATGCATGGATGGATGCATGGATGGATGCATGGATCCATGGATGCATGGATGCAAGGATGCATGGATGGTTGCATGGATGGTTGCATGGATGCATGGATGGATGCATGGATGGATGCATGGATGCATGGATGCACGGATGCACGGATGCATGGATGCATGGATGCACGGATGCACGGATGCATGGATGCATGGATGCACGGATGGTTGCATGGTTGCATGGATAGAGATGGTAGATGATAGATAGATAGATAGATAGATAGATAGATAGATAGATAGATAGATAGATAGATAGATGATAGATAGATGATAGATAGATAGATAGATAGATAGATAGGTAAAGATGGATGGATGGATGGATGGATGCATGGATGCATGGATGCATGGATGCATGGAAGCATGCATGGATGCATGGATGTATGGATACACGGATGCACGGATGCATGGATGCATGGATGCACAGATGGTTGCATGGTTGCATGCACGGATGCATGCATGGTTGCATGCATGGATGCATGGATGCATGGATAGAGATGGTAGATGATAGATAGATAGATAGATAGATAGATAGGTAAAGATGGATGGATGGAGGCATGGATGGATGCATGGATGGATGGATGCATGGATGGATGCATGGATGGATGCATGGATGCATGGATGCATGGATGGATGGATGCATGGATGCATGGATGCATGGATGGTTGCATGGATGCATGGATGGTTGCATGGATGCATGGATGGTTGCATGGATGCATGGATGCATGGATGCATGGATGGTTGTATGGATGCATGGATGGTTGTATGGATGCATGGATGCATGGTTGCAAGGATGCAAGGATGCAAGGATGCATGGATGGTTGCATGGATGCATGGATGCATGGATGCATGGATGGATGCATGGATGGATGGATGCACGGATGGTTGTATGGATGCATGGATGCATGGATAGAGATGGTAGATGATAGATAGATAGATAGATAGATAGATAGATAGATAGATAGATGATAGATAGATGGATGGATGGATGGATGCATGGATGGATGCATGGATGGATGCATGGATGGATAATGGATGCATGGATGGATGGATGGATGCATGGATGGATGCATGGATGGATGCATGGATGCAAGGATGCATGGATGGTTGCATGGTTGCATGGTTGCATGGTTGCATGGATGGATGCATGGATGCATGGATGCATGGATGCATGGATGCACGGATGGTTGTATGGATGCATGGATGCATGGATGCATGGATGCAAAGGATGCAAGGATGCATGGATGGTTGCATGGTTGCATGGTTGCATGGATGCATGGATGCATGGATGCACGGATGGTTGCATGGTTGCATGCATGGATGCATGCATGGTTGCATGCATGGATGCATGGATGCATGGATAGAGATGGTAGATGATAGATAGATAGATAGATAGATAGATAGATAGATAGGTAAAGATGGATGGATGGATGCATGGATGGATGGAGGCATGGATGCATGGATGGATGGATGGATGGATGCATGGATGGATGCATGGATGGATGCATGGATGCATGGATGCATGGAAGCATGGATGGATGCATGGATGCATGGATGGAGATGGTAGATAGGTAGGTTGGTAGGTAGGTAGGTACGTAGGTAGGTAGGTAGGTAGGTAGGTAGGTAGGTGGGTGGATGGATGGATGGATGGATGGATGGATGGATGGATGCATGGATGGATGCATGGATGGATGCATGGATGCATGGATGCATGGATGCAAGGATGCATGGATGGTTGCATGGATGGTTGCATGGATGCATGGATGGATGCATGGATGCATGGATGCATGGATGCACGGATGCACGGATGCATGGATGCATGGATGCACGGATGCACGGATGCATGGATGCACGGATGGTTGCATGGTTGCATGCATGGATGCATGCATGGATGCATGCATGGATGCATGGATGCATGGATAGAGATGGTAGATGATAGATAGATAGATAGATAGATAGATAGGTAAAGATGGATGGATGGAGGCATGGATGGATGCATGGATGGATGGATGCATGGATGGATGGAGGCATGGATGGATGCATGGATGCATGGATGGATGCACGGATGCATGGATAGAGATGGTAGATGATAGATAGATAGATAGATAGATAGATAGATAGATAGATAGATAGATAGATAGATATATGATAGATAGATAGATAGGTAAAGATGGATGCATGGATGCATGGATGCATGGTTGCATGGTTGCATGCATGGATGGTTGTATGGATGCATGGATGCATGCATGGATGCATGGATGCATGGATAGAGATGGCAGATGATAGATAGATAGATAGATAGATAGATAGATAGATAGATAGATAGATGATAGATAGATGCATGGATGGATGCATGGATGGATAATGGATGCATGGATGGATGGATGCATGGATGCATGGATGGTTGCATGGATGCATGGATGCACGGATGGATGCATGGATGGATGCATGGATGCACGGATGCATGGATGCACGGATGGTTGCATGGTTGCATGCATGGTTGCATGCATGGATGCATGCATGGTTGCATGCATGGATGCACGGATGCATGGATAGAGATGGTAGATGATAGATAGATAGATAGATAGATAGATAGATAGATAGATAGATAGATAGATAGATAGATAGATAGATAGATAGATAGGTAAAGATGGATGGATGGATGCATGGATGCATGGATGCATGGAAGCATGCATGGATGCATGGAT
>NW_027257084.1:40000-45000 GCF_029215685.1 Pituophis catenifer annectens | reverse complement strand
TTTTTTTTTTTTGGCCTCTCCTCCCTTCCCGAGTAGACCGGCGTCCAAAGGAGGCACTTCGTTTTTTTCCCGCCCCTCTTCTCTTCTCTTCTCTTCTCTTCTCTTCTTTTCTTTTTTTTTTTTTTTGGCCTCGCCTCCCTTCCCGAGTAGACAGTCGTCCAAAGGAGACACTTCGTTTTCCCCCCCTTTTCTTTGACCTCTTCCGGAGTAGACCGGCGCCGAAACGAGGCACTTAGTTTTTTCCCTCCGCCCCTTTTCTCTTCTTTTCTTTTCTTTTTTGGCCTCGCCTCGCCTCGCCTCCCTTCCCGAGTAGACGGGCGTCCAAAGGAGGCACTTCGTTTTCCCCCCCTTTTCTTTGACCTCTTCCGGAGTAGACCGGCGCCGAAACGAGGCACTTAGTTTTTTTTTTCCCGCCCCTTTTCCCGCTCTCCGCTTAAATGTCAGTATCGCCGCCGGTGGATCGTCGTTTTAGTTTTAAAACGATCATAAAAGCGGAATACGTTTTGAAAGTCGACGAGTCCGGTGTGTGGAGACCGGAATTGGGCAAGCTGTGCTCTCGTCTTCTGGGGGTGACATTTCTCCCTGAGCGCTGCTGGCATTAGAAAGACCATTCGAAGAAGGGTGAGGGTCGGGGTCGGGGAAGCGAGCGTCAGGTCTCGCCGCCCCGATTTTCCCAACCAAGAAAGCAGGACGCTTGAAACTGCGATGGGAGCTTGGATCGGAAGGCTTGCGATAGCAAGAGATCTAGGCAAGAACGGAAGCTTTCAACTTCAAACCAGCTATGTAAAGCAACCCCTCGCACGCGACATCCATCGTGGCAGGGAAACAGAAACAGAGACGCCGGTCCGGCCGAGGCTGCCCGAGCGGCCCGGTAGACCGGGCCGTCTGTCCGTCTTTAAGTCGAAAGACGACTTTAAATCTAAAAACGGTTTTAAGTCGAAAGTGTGGGTTAGGGTTAGGGTTAGGGTTAGGGAAAAAAGTTATAGGGTTAGGGTTGGGGTTAGAGAAAACAGTTGTAGGGTTAGGGTTGGGGTTAGGGTTAGGGTTAGGGTTAGGGTTAGGGAGAAAAGTTGTAGGGTTAGGGTTAGGGTTAGAGAAAACAGTTGTAGGGTTAGGGTTGGGGTTAGGGTTGGGGTTAGGGTTAGGGTTAGGGTTAGGGTTAGGGAGAAAAGTTATAGGGTTAGGGTTGGGGTTAGAGAAAACAGTTGTAGGGTTAGGGTTGGGGTTAGGGTTAGGGTTAGGGTTAGGGTTAGGGAGAAAAGTTGTAGGGTTAGGGTTAGGGTTAGGGTTAGGGTTAGGGTTGGGGTTGGGGTTAGGGTTAGGGTTAGGGTTAGGGTTAGAGAAACAAGTTGTAGAGTTAGGGTTAGGGTTAGGGTTAGGGTTAGGGTTAGGGTTAGGGAGAAAAGTTGTAGGGTTAGGGTTAGGGTTAGGGTTAGGGTTAGGGTTAGGGTTAGGGTTAGGGAGAAAAGTTGTAGGGTTAGGGTTAGGTTCAGGTTCAGGCTCAGGGTTATCATTCTGGAAATGATATTAGCAGAAGCAATGGAAGAAAGCAAGGAGAGGGAGGGAGGGATAGATATTAAACGGGATGGACGAAACGTAGGGAGCGCACACAAGACACGCGATGAGAAACCACCCGCCCAGAGAAATTCATCTCCGATTTACCGAGAAGACAGGGAGAGCAGAGAGATCGCAATGGATGGGAAACACGACGGGAAAGCACAAAATATCGGCGAGCTGAAATATCGGCGAGCTGGCGAGAGCAAAGATATCGAGTAGATTCAAGAGAGAAAGCGGAATTATTTGATAAACAACGTAGAGATGACCAAGAACAGGAAAGATGGAGAGATGAAAGTGGGGACGGACGACGGGAGGAGAAGAAAGAACAGCCAAAAGAGAGCCAAGTAAGAGAACAAGACGAGAAAGCGTCGAGAGAAGGAGCAGAAGAAGTTGAAGAAAGAACAAAGGGACCTAAGAACGACTTGCTCCACAAAGCAAATAGGTCAGCAAGAAATAAGAATAATTTCCTTGACTAGAAATGGACTGGATTCGGCCATTCGGCAAGAGGAAGGAAAATATGGAATAAATGAGGGAAGTTAAGATGAGAAATGAAAGGCCTACGAGAGGTTCCTCTGGGAAAACTACACCCAAAACTTTGGAGGAAGGAAGATGGCAGAAATTGTAACAAACTTTTCACTTGAAGTCAAGCTTTTCACGTCAAACCAGCTCTTTCAATCAACCCCTCGCAGCCATCCTGGCAGGGAAGCAGAAAACGGAAACACTCCGGTCCGGCCGAGGCCCGGGTAAACCGGTCCCGCCCGAGCGTCCCGGTAGACCGGGACGGCTGCCCGTCACGGACACCCCAGGGCCCCGGCGCGGGCACCGAGGCGACGGCGGAGGTCCCCGACCGAGGCCCGGGGCCCCCGCGCCGGGATCCCGTACATCCATCAAGGCGGGGAAACAGAAACACTCTAGGCCGGCCGAGGCCCGGGTAAACCGGACCCGCCCAAGGCCGTCCCGGTAGACCGGGACGACTGCCCGGCGCGGACACCCCCGGGGGCCGGCGTGGGCACCGAGGGGACGGCGGAGGTCCCCGACCGAGGCCCGCGGCGCCGGAGCCGGGATCCCGTGCATCCATCGTGGCGGGGGAAACAGAAAGGCTGATCCGGCCGGGGCCCCGGTAGACCGGGAAGACTGCCCGGCGCGGACACCCCCGGGGTCCGGCGTGGGCACCGAGGCGAAGGCGGAGGTCCCCGACCGAGGCCCGCGGCGCCGGAGCCGGGATCCCGTGCATCCATCGTGGCGGGGGAAACAGAAAGGCTGATCCGGCCGGGGCCCCGGTAGACCGGGACGACTGCCCGTCGCGGGCACCCCCGGGGTCCGGCGGGGGCACCGAGGCGACGGCGGAGGTCCCCGACCGAGGCCCGCGGACCCGGAGCCGGGATCCCGTGCATCCATCGTGGCGGGGGAAACAGAAAGGCTGATCCGGCCGGGGCCCCGGTAGACCGGGACGACTGCCCGTCGCGGGCACCCCCGGGGTCCGGCGGGGGCACCGAGGCGACGGCGGAGGTCCCCGACCGAGGCCCGCGGACCCGGAGCCGGGATCCCGTGCATCCATCGTGGCGGGGGAAACAGAAAGGCTGATCCGGCCGGGGCCCCGGTAGACCGGGAAGACTGCCCGGCGCGGACACCCCCGGGGTCCGGCGTGGGCACCGAGGCGAAGGCGGAGGTCCCCGACCGAGGCCCGCGGCGCCGGAGCCGGGATCCCGTGCATCCATCGTGGCGGGGGAAACAGAAAGGCTGATCCGGCCGGGGCCCCGGTAGACCGGGACGACTGCCCGTCGCGGGCACCCCCGGGGTCCGGCGGGGGCGCCGAGGCGACGGCGGAGGTCCCCGACCGAGGCCCGCGGACCCGGAGCCGGGATCCCGTGCATCCATCGTGGCGGGGGAAACAGAAAGGCTGATCCGGCCGGGGCCCCGGTAGACCGGGAAGACTGCCCGGCGCGGACACCCCCGGGGTCCGGCGGGGGCACCGAGGCGACGGCGGAGGTCCCCGACCGAGGTCCGCGGCGCCGGAGCCGGGATCCCGTGCATCCATCGTGGCGGGGGAAACAGAAAGGCTGATCCGGCCGGGGCCCCGGTAGACCGGGACGACTGCCCGTCGCGGGCACCCCCGGGGTCCGGCGGGGGCGCCGAGGCGACGGCGGAGGTCCCCGACCGAGGCCCGCGGACCCGGAGCCGGGATCCCGTGCATCCATCGTGGCGGGGGAAACAGAAAGGCTGATCCGGCCGGGGCCCCGGTAAGCCGGACCCGCCCGAGGCCGTCCCGGTAGACCCGGCCCTCTCCCCGTCTCGGGCACCCCCGGGGTCCGGCGTGGGCACCGAGGCGACGGCGGAGGTCCCCGACCGAGGCCCGCGGACCCGGAGCCGGGATCCCGTGCATCCATCGTGGCGGGGGAAACAGAAAGGCTGATCCGGCCGGGGCCCCGGTAGACCGGGAAGACTGCCCGGCGCGGACACCCCCGGGGTCCGGCGTGGGCACCGAGGCGAAGGCGGAGGTCCCCGACCGAGGCCCGCGGCGCCGGAGCCGGGATCCCGTGCATCCATCGTGGCGGGGGAAACAGAAAGGCTGATCCGGCCGGGGCCCCGGTAGACCGGGACGACTGCCCGTCGCGGGCACCCCCGGGGTCCGGCGGGGGCGCCGAGGCGACGGCGGAGGTCCCCGACCGAGGCCCGCGGACCCGGAGCCGGGATCCCGTGCATCCATCGTGGCGGGGGAAACAGAAAGGCTGATCCGGCCGGGGCCCCGGTAGACCGGGAAGACTGCCCGGCGCGGACACCCCCGGGGTCCGGCGTGGGCACCGAGGCGAAGGCGGAGGTCCCCGACCGAGGCCCGCGGCGCCGGAGCCGGGATCCCGTGCATCCATCGTGGCGGGGGAAACAGAAAGGCTGATCCGGCCGGGGCCCCGGTAGACCGGGACGACTGCCCGTCGCGGGCACCCCCGGGGTCCGGCGGGGGCGCCGAGGCGACGGCGGAGGTCCCCGACCGAGGCCCGCGGACCCGGAGCCGGGATCCCGTGCATCCATCGTGGCGGGGGAAACAGAAAGGCTGATCCGGCCGGGGCCCCGGTAGACCGGGAAGACTGCCCGGCGCGGACACCCCCGGGGTCCGGCGGGGGCACCGAGGCGAAGGCGGAGGTCCCCGACCGAGGCCCGCGGCGCCGGAGCCGGGATCCCGTGCATCCATCGTGGCGGGGGAAACAGAAAGGCTGATCCGGCCGGGGCCCCGGTAAGCCGGACCCGCCCGAGGCCGTCCCAGTAGACCCGGCCCTCTGCCCGTCGCGGGCACCCCCGGGGTCCGGCGTGGGCACCGAGGCGAAGGCGGAGGTCCCCGACCGAGGCCCGCGGCCCCGGAGCCGGGATCCCGTGCATCCATCGTGGCGGGGGAAACAGAAAGGCTGATCCGGCCGGGGCCCCGGTAAGCCGGACCCGCCCGAGGCCGT